>NW_019154118.1:487098-520273 GCF_002288905.1 Enhydra lutris kenyoni
AAAAAAAAAAGTCCTGATTTAGTGCTCCATTGCTTTGCTGCTTGCCCAGAGCCAGCCCCTCCCCCCGTGGCCTATCTTCCCGTCGCTTTGGATTCACTTCTCAGCCAGTCCTGCCTTTAGAAAGTGGTTGATTTTCTGATTCCAGAATTGCTGTTCTTCTTCTCTTTGATCTCCCGTTGGATTTGTTGGTGTTTGCAATGTTTATATAAGCTGTCTACTGATCTCTTGCTACCTGATGTAGTCTCAGCCTGCTACTTCTTTGCCATCTTCAGAAAGTTAATTTCTAAAGAAACTTCTTTCAGTTATTTTTCAGCCTCATATTTCCCAGGTATGGATGAAGGAGCCTTAATATATACAGCTGTTAATATCAGCTATTGCCCCAAATTTCGAGGTCTCAGTTCTGTATTGCCTCCTGTGCTTTTAGTCATGTGTTGCTCTAATTCTTCTATAGTTTGTTCCAACCCCTCTCAAACATTTCAACAATTCGCTCTGTAAAGTAGTTATGCCACTTAGAAAAATAAATACAAAACAAACAATAACCTCCTCACCGAGTGGTCCCCACTTCTCTCTACCTCACTGTTACCCTCCTCTTCCCTTAGAACATGGCTCCCTTGCAGAATGTCTCAGGAGGGATGGTCCATGCTTCTCCAGGCCATGAACTAAGCCAGAGCATGCTGACATAAGTCCCATGGCCATTTCAAAAAATGTACTTCCCTTGAAAGGAAAAAGAAAGTCTCTGCTGATTATATTGAAACTGCCCCCCACCCCATATATGACAAAATTGACACTACCCTTGTCAAAGCACAAATTTGTTCTCACTTGTCATGACCAGTTGAACATACTAAGCATCATTACAGCATTTGAAGCATGTGACTATGTCCTCCTTTTGAAACTTTGAAGTCCTTCCTCCTGCCCACACACATAAACACCCTTGATTTGTGTGGCATTGCTCTCCCTGCAGTTTTCCTTTTACCTAAAGAGCAGCTTCTCAATGTCTTTTCCAGCCTGCATTCTTTCAGCCACACATCTCTTTTGGTCCATTTTGCTTTCTCCACAACTGTTCTCTTGCAAAAACACGGGTGCAGGGGCGCCTGGGTGGCTCAGTGGGTTAAAGCCTCTGCCTTCGGCTCGGGTCATGATCTCAAGTCCTGGGATTGAGCCCCGCATCTGGCTCTCTGCTCAGCGGGGAGCCTGCTTTCTCCTCTCTCTCTGCCTCTCTGCCTTCCTGTGATCTCTCTCTGTCAAATAAATGAATAAAATCTTTAAAAAAAATGGGTGCATTTACCACCAGAGCACCCCTGAATCTGAGTCTCTAGCCCCATGGCCTCTTGTGAACTGGAGCAGCCTGCTGTATATCTCCAGATGATGCTGCACATGGAACTGGGATGCAACATATTTGAGCTGGACTTAGAATTTCCTCTCAGTTTCCAGCTCTAAGCATATGCTTCCTCCCCAACATATACCTCAACTCTGACTTTTTCTTACCGCCAGCCTCCCAGATCTCCTACCCTCTCTTTTACCAAATATGTAACCTGAATTTTTTCTCGTTTCTTCTTGTTACTTCCACACCAAGTCCTGCTGACTCTGCTTTATAAATGCCTCATGAGTCTGCCCTATCCTCTCCATCCCCGCTGTCACTGCCTGAGTTCTCACCTACATCAGGTATCACCTGCATTGCTCTCATGGCTTCTGCTACTGCTACTGGGGCAAACTTTTTCCAAACATTTGGGCTTTTTTTTTTCATCTATTGCTCAGATCTTGGAACAGATTCCCATTACCTTTGATTTAAAATCCTAGTATGGATTATAAAGTCCTGCTGATTTTTCTAGCACTTCCCCTGCCAATTTTCCACAACTCCCACATACTCCAGTCAGTCATCACTTTCTACTTGCTGTTTCCAGAATAAACTATTCTCTCATGCACCTTTCTCATTGTATATACTCT
Source organism: Enhydra lutris kenyoni (assembly GCF_002288905.1). Taxonomy (NCBI): domain Eukaryota; kingdom Metazoa; phylum Chordata; class Mammalia; order Carnivora; family Mustelidae; genus Enhydra; species Enhydra lutris. The sequence goes on from NW_019154118.1 coordinate 489,043, forward strand.
TCTCTCTTTACAAAATGTCCATCTCCACCCTTTACCCTTTAAATCACCTATCATTATTTAAGGCTCAGATTATGCTGTTTTTTTCTTGGAAACATTTCCTAACTTCTCCTAACTGCTCCACAACCAGTAGTACCCTGTAATTTCCCCCTTTCTTCTCTATCTCTCTCTCTCTCTCTCTTTTTCCTACAGATTGTGACAAAGGCTCAGTCTTGCACCTTTATATGCCCAGCCATTAACGCAATGTTTAGAATTGGAAAAGGAACTAAAAGGTGCTTATGGAAAAAGTAAAAAACAGTAAGCTACCTGGGTTTGGTCCTAATTTTGCTGTGTTGGGTACCTAAAATAGACTGGGAACTGTGCTAAGTGCTGTGAAGGGTACAACCATGATTACAGTAGTATTTCTACTTTTGAAGAAATTACATTCTGACAAGATATATAGATAGGAAACAGGTAAATTATAAGATGAGATAAAAAAAAAGCCTTACGATATGTGGCATACACATAATCCTTGTGTTCTGGCTTTCCACTGCTGTGTAACAAATTACCCCAAAATTTATTGACTTAAAACAATTTATTATAACATAATTTTGTGGGTTACAAGCTCATGCAAGGTTCAGGTGGGTGATTCTTCTATTCCGTGTAGTGTTGACTGAGGTTATTTAGTGGTTCTTTCCTGGGATATAGGCAAGTCTGGAAGATTCAGATTCACTTATATCTGGCACTTTGTCAATAATGCCTGGACATCACTAGTTATCCAGCTATCATTACCTAAATCAGGTCCAGGGGCAGATGAGAATCCTGGATATAATTTCTCATGTATAGTTCTCGATCTAAAGACCTAAGTACTAAAAAGACAAGTTATCTGTCCCTCTTGTACCCAGTAGGCAATAGTAGAGCAGATATAGAATAAACATAATAGATATTCTAATTTAGAAAGGGAAAGAATGTGTAGGTCATAGCATCTTTGAAAGACAGATATGCATACACTACTAATTCCTTAATTAGAACCTAGTTCTGCTCCCCAGAAATGACTTGTAACTCTCGGCTCTACCCTTGTAAATCTTGTTTCTGCCCTCTTAATCACCTTCCCTATATAAGAAATGATCCATATTTGCAGCTAGAAAACTTTCTCAGGTTTTTTTGTGGAACGTTGTGGACCCAGAGGACTCTACTTTAAATAGTATCTCTTCTTTTTAGCCCAAGTTGATGGTGCATTTATTAGTACAATCTTCTTAAAAATTCTGTGGGCTTCTGTGATCTTATTTCATATAAATATATTGTCCAATAGCAAAAGTTATACTCATAAATCTCTTTAAGACAATCTCTTCATGGCTTGTATGGAGAGACTGTGTTGTGTAGGCTAACACCCTTGACACAGAAATATTTTTCTCTAGTTAAGAGCATCCATAAGACACACCCTTAAATATTTCTGAAGTCTTTCAAAAGGGCTTATAGACACACTTTGAGATGATTCTTACCTTGAGGTTATTGTTTATTCTTTGAGCTTTTTGGCTCTAGGGATACTGGGAATGAGAAAGGATTCTACTGTAGAACCTGGCAAGTCCTTGATCCTTTATATTTATCTCTAATTTTTGTTTGAGAGCTTTTTACTATATTTTACTTTTTCCATATCTTGTTATGGGCTGCAATGCAAAACCAATTTGCACTTTTGATGTTCTGCCTAGAAATCTTTGCAAATCCACCCATTTATTAGGTTCTTCATTCCATGTTACTGCAGGCAAAACTATTTTCCAATTTTACTGCTATATAACAAGGGTTCCCTCTAATAAAATTTTCTCCCTGTCCCTCCATCTTTCACTAGTGGTCTCCTAGGGGACCTTCTAGCTTCTGTTTGCCACTCATCTCAAACCATATATATGTATATATGTGTATGTATATATGTATAGGTATAGGATATATATGAAAATATATATGAATGGAATATACATAGGATATTTAATAACATAATATATATAATTATTGGAAGTAATATATAATATATACAGTATATTATATTTAGAATATATAATATATATATAATGTAATTACTATAAGACTTACAGTGATAGACATTTTATTATAGCTCACAGTATATGAGTGAAGAATTTAGACAGAATTCATCTGGTGATTCTTCTGCTACTTGTGGCATAGATGGAGGTTACTCAGTAGGACTTAGCTGGTGGATGGGCAGGTCTGATAGCCTTAATAGATTCCCTCACATTTCCTGGCAGTTTTGCAGGGATGGCTGGAAGCCATACTCAGTTAGGATTACTGCACATGGAGAACCTGCACATGGCCTCCTCAGAATGGCTATCCCAGAGTTAGCCAGATTTTTTTATGGTATCAGTATTCACTTAGAATACTTGTTCTAAGAGACTCAGGTGAAAGCTGCAGGCTATTTTATACCCTCACCTGAATATCTCCAAATGTAACTTTCACCACATTATGCAGGTGAAATGAATCGCTACAACAAAGATCCAAAAAGAAAGGAATTAGACTTTACATCTCAAAAGGAGCCATAGAAAAGGGTTGACAGCCATATTTAATCTACTACACCTTTGTAAACAGCACGGAGAGGGATGATCAATGCCTTATGTATCACTAGCACCAGAATCTTGTGGTGAGAGGGCTATCCACATATATGTATTTATCACATATCTCTTGCTCTTGATTTATTTTTCTGGAGGGGTTTTTAAAACTTCAGGAGTTTAGGAGGATATTAGTATTGGCAGAAACATAGAAACAATATCATTTCCTGTGTTTAAATAAACATAATATAGAATTCCATGATAATATACCATAACTTATTTATCCATTATACTGCTGATGGACACTTAACATATAAAGCAATTACTGATAGGAAAGGATTTACTATTGCTATATTGTTATTTGTTTTGTCTATTTTATGGGTTTTACTCTTCATTTCTTTCATTATTGCCTTTCTTTGTATCTAGATACTTTTTTTAATACTGAAACATTTTGATTACCTTTTCCTTTCATTTTGTGTATATTCCATGGATATTTTTTATGGTTGCCATGGGGATTGCATAGAACATCCTAAAGTGATGGCAATCTATTTTAAACTGATACCAGCTAAACTTAAATTAAATACAAAAACTCAAATCATTTATAACTTCCTACTCCACATTATATTATTGATGTCACAATTCCATTTTTATATATTGTATACATATTATCATAGATTTATAATTATTGTTATACTTGTCTCTTAAATCCTATGGAAAAAATAAAAAGTGGAGTTATAAACTGAAATCACACTAATATTTATTCTTTCTATCTGTCCATATATTTACCCTTACTGGGGAACTTTTTATATGGCTTTGAGTTACAGGCTATCATCCTCTCATTTCTTGTAGGATGGGTCTAGTGGTAATAAGCTCCTTTAGCTTTTATCTTTGAATGTATTAATTTCTCACTCATTTTTTAAACAAAAAAATAGTTCTTAGGGACATAGATTCTCTGCTGATAGTTTTTTTTTCTTTCAGTACTTTAAATGTATCATTTCACTGCCTCCTGGGCTGCAAAGTTTCTGCTGAGAAATCTGTCTAAAATCTTATAGAGGCTCTCTTGTATATGGTGAATCAATTTTCTTTTGTTGCTTTCAAGATTCTCTCTTTGCCTCTCACATTTGACACTTTATCTAAGATGGTCCTACAGAGAGTTCATAGAACTTGGATTTGTAGGTCAATGTCTTTTCTCACATTTGGTAAGTTTTTGGCTGTTAGTTCTTCAAATAATTTCTTTGCTCTTTTCTATACCTCTTCTCACTCTGGGATTTGCATAATATCCATATGGTCATTTGATCACGTCCCATGAATCTCTTAATTTCTATTTACTTTTCTTTGTTCCTTTAGCTCCTCAGAATTGATAACTTCAAGTTTCATTTTCTGTTGACCCATTCCAATGACTTTTTCATTTCAGTTGCTTTATTTTTCTGTTCCAGAATTTGTTTGGTTCTTTTACATAATTAAGATCTCTTTTTCATATTCTCATTTTGCTCATATATCATTTTCCCAAGTTTTCTTAGTGTTGTGTTTAGCTTCAGTTCTTTGAGAAAATTTAAGAAAGTTGTTTTAAAGTCAGCATTTAGTAATTTTGATGCCTGTCTTTCGTCAGGGGTGGTTACTGGAGATTTATTTTGTTTTGAGTGGATCATTTTTCCTCTTTTATTTTGTATGCCTTGTGGTTTTTTGCTGAAAATTGATAGATTGGCTCCATGTGGGGGAAGATCTTTACCAATTATCAGGGCTTGTTCTGTGCTTTGGAATCAGCCTATTTGGAGACCTGTCTTCCTAGGTCTTTTCTGGACATGTGTCTTTCCTATGTCTGTTTGTGTGCTATTCTCTGATTCTTCTGTATACAAGACTTAAATTCCCTCAGAATCTCACTCCTGATTCTTTTGAGGCCTTAGCTGTTCACTTGCATTACTCAGTCTGTGGATGAGCTGTGCCCTCTTCCTCCTGCAACTTTGCCTAACTTTGCCTCCTGCAACTTTGCCTAACTTTGCCTTTGAGATCTCAACTGTGCCACCTTTAGCTGTACAAACTTTAAGTTAGGTGACACAGAAACTAATCCCTCTGGCAGTCCCAGGACATGTTAGATAGTTGCAAATTGTATACAGTCCACTCTTGTCACTTCACAGAAAGGAACTAAGCACTGGGCTGTTGCTTTCCTCAAACCACAGAAATGCCAGATAAGGAGTGGGCCACAGGTGAGTAAAATTGCCATGGAATTTCCTACATTTTTTTTTTCTTCAGTGTTCCAAGATTCATTGTTCATGCACCACACCCAGTGCTACATGCAATACATGCCCTCCTTAACACCCATTACCAGGCTCACCCAACCCCCAACCCCTCTAAAACCCTCAGTTTGTTTCTCAGAGTCCACTGTCTCTCATGGTTCATCTCCCCCTACAATTTCTCCCAATTCACTTAACCTTTCCTTTCTCCTAATGTCCTCCATGTTATTCCTAATGCTCCACAAGGAAGTGAAACCATATGATAATTTACTCTCTCTGCTTGACTTATTTCACTCAGCAACACCCAGTCCCATCCATGTTTATATAAATGTTGGGTATTCATCCTTTCTGATGGAGGTGTAATACTCAGTTGTATATATGGACCATATCTTCTTTATCCATTCATCTGTTGAAGGGCATCTTGGCTCTTTCCACAGTTTGGCGATTGTGGCCATTGCTGCTATGAACATTGGGGTACATATGGCCCTTCTTTTCACTACATCTGCATCTTTGGTGTAAATACCCAGTAGTGCAGTTGCAGGATCATAAGATAGCTCTATTTTTAATTTCTTAAGAAATCTCCACACTGTTTTCCAAAGTGGCTGCACCAACTTGCATTCTCACCAACAGTGTAAGAGGGTTCCTCAGTTAGAATTGCCAAAATTAACAAGACAATAAACAACAAGTGTTCGAGAGGATGTGGAGAAATTCCCTACTGTTTTAATGGCTTTTTCTTTTTTTCTTTTTTTTTTTAAAGATTTTATTTATTTACTTGACAGACAGAGATCACAAGTAGGCAGAGAGGCAGGCAGAGAGAGAGAGGAAGAAGCAGGCTCCCTACTGAGCAGAGAGCCTGATGCAGGGCTGGATCCCAGGACCCTGGGATCATGACCGGATCTGAAGGCAGAGGCTTTAACCCACTGAACCACCCAGGCGCCCCCTAATGGCTTTTTCTTGATTGGGTATTCACTGTTACTATAGATCTCTGATTTTCAAAACTCCTATAAAATTATTTTAGTCAGTCTCTAGTTGTTTATTTAATCTTTCTGTTAGGGAATAAGGGCTTGGAGCTTCCTAGTCCATTGTCTTGCTGACATTCTTCTCTCTTCATATTGTTATTATTATTCCTCAATAGCACTGTTCTGTGGATTATGTTTTGCCTCATGCTTTTTGTTTTGTTTTTACCACAACATTGCTCATGTTGCTGAGCATAAACATAGTTCACCTCCCGTGACTACTGTGTAGTATTTCTAAATGTGCATACACCACATTTTATTCATGCATTTCTATACTTACGTATACCCTGGTAAATTTCAACTCCTGATAGCAGACAATATTGCCATAACACCCTATTTTTAGATAGATTTCGGAAGGAACATTCACAAAAGCATATGTTATACATTAAAAATGCTCCTGGAGGAAAATTATGTTTGGTTTTCCTGAAGATCTATAGGATGAGGGTAAACACTCTGAGATGATTAGGTAACTTTTTGATTTAAAATAACAGATACGTTATTCTTGTCCCTTATTTTAACTTCTGCATTCATATGACACCAACTTAGTTTTATTAAATATTTGCTACAGAAATGCAGTTTGGCTTTTTTTCAAGGCAAATACCCAACTAGCATGAATGTCATTTGTGTTCTGATGATGCCAGTTATGTGCCAGACATTAGATAGTATGAAAATCTCCAACTCTGTGATAGTTATTTTTATGTGTCAACTTGACTGGGCCATGGAGTCCCATTATATTTAGCCAAATATTATTTTAAGTGTGTCTATGAGGGTACTTTTGGAAAAAAAATAACATATGAATTGGAGACTGAATAAAACAGATTGCTCTTCTTCATGTGGGTGGCCCTCATCCAATCAGCTGAAAGCCTGAAGAGATAAAAAGGCAGACCCTTCAAGGGATAAGAGGGAACTCCTGTCTATCTGTCTACAGTTGGAATACCGGTTTTTTGGTTTTTTTTTTTTTTTCCTGCCTTCATACTTAACATGAACTCATCTTGGGTCTTTGCTGTAACATCAGCTTTCATAGTTCTCAGGTCTTTGGAATCAGCTGAGAACTAGAAAAACAGCGCACCTGGGTCTCTAGGTAGCTGACTGCAGATCTCACTACCTCTTAGCCTTCACAATTAGGGAGCCAGTTTTATTTTGATTTTATTTATTTGACAGAGAGAGATCACAAGTAGGCAGAGAGGCAGGCAGAGAGAGAGGGGGAAGCAGGCTCCCCGCTGAGCAGAGAGCCCAATGCGGGGCTCGATCTCAGGACTCTGGGATCATGACCCGAGCTGAAAGCAGAGTCTTTAACCCACTGAGCCACCCAGGCGCCCCATGGGAGCCAGTTCTTTATAGTAAATCTCAGATTGATGATGATGGATAAAGATTTTTCTCCTATAGGTATCCTATAGCTCTCAAGGAGAGACAAACACTTGATTTCTCTTCAGGATCATTTCTAGTTTATACCTCTTTATATAGAATATAGAATAGTATAGTATACTATTATAATATAATATAATATAATATAATATAATATAATATAATATAAGTATATATCCTAAAGTTCTGTTTTTCTGGAGAATCTTCACTAACACATACTTTCAGCCTTAGCACACACTGTACTCCCACCCCCCCCCGGCATAAACTCAGGCACAACACTACCCTCATCAGAGGAGACCCCCCTGGTGGACTCCCTATCCACCTAGCTTGGCACAAAGAGCATGAGATGTGGAATAAGATTAGCTGTATCTAAAATAGGCAAATTCCCTCATCCATTTTGAATCTAATAAAGGAAGATCAACTGAAATAATGTCAGAGTGCTCCAAAATGGTACAATGTGAGTCTGGATTAACACATATAAGGTGATTCCATCAAGATTAAGTTAGCAAATAGGAATCTTACTCTAAAGTGACAAACTTAGCAATATTTGTTTCTTTAAATCACTTTGATCTTTGTTCTCAGTCCCCTCTTACTGGGCTGGTGGGAATCTCAACATCATTGTTTTTCACGGCTCCTGCAAGTTAGGCAAATTTCCCATGGCATATGTTGTGCCAAAACACTGGGTAGTACCTTCTGGCCATTAATCATCAGTTTCCCTTGGTTTCTCTTAGATATCAGATGTTCCAGTCCATGTGGTCCCTTCAGGTCTGGAGACTTTGGTAGGTCTGTGCCAGGGCTTGGGATCTATGTCAGGATGGAGACCTGGTGCTGAGGTAATGTCTCTTGTGCTTCACACATCTCCCTTCACACAGTGTCTCCCTCCTGAGACACTGCAGGAAGCTCAGATGGGCAGTTACTGTCATAGGACCTCTTGTCTCTTTTCTCTACCTTAATCTTCTCTTCCCTCACTCCTTGCTCTTCTAAATGTCACTCTTTATCTTTCTTCCTGATGTAGATATTTGGCATTTTTTGATGTATGTGAGCTTTTACAATAGACAGGAATGGTGCTTAATGAAATTCTGCTTTTCCTTTCTGTCTTGAAAAAAATTCTTGGTGATGGAATAACTGTAAAAGGGCCTGAATCTACCTGACTAGGCAGTGGAATATGGTATCAAAAATATTAGGACCACAAATTAATAGTTCAATATATTAGCATGGCACTTTGATAATCATCATGCAAACCAAAGATGTGGAAAGAAAACTGTCTGCCCTTTGGATAGACGAGTTCAGATCATAGCATTGTCCCGCATTAGCCTTAATGTCTTGGTAGGTTACATAATCCCTTGAGCCTACATCTACTTATGTAGCATGGGGGTTACATTATTTACATCCCAAGGTGATTGTGAGGATTTAGTATGACAGCCTGTATTAAGTATCTGACTGTGATGAACACTGATTTGTTCTTGTAACTTTAATAGTTTTCCTTAATGCACTGTCCTGGCATAAGTTAAATGTGAGCAAGTCATCAAACCCTTGATATTGATTTGCAAGTTTGCAACATGGCTAGGAGCAAAGTCAAATTTAGTAGCTGCACAGGACTGGTTTCCTGGTGAGAGACAGCAGCTCTGTTTCAGACCTCATGGTGGTGGACAGAACTGTTACTTGTCAGCAGTCTTTAACTTCACACCTTTGGGCTGATGATCCCTGGCAGAGAACTCAATGTTATTAAAACTTTCTGGGCTGATTCCAGGAGGCATAAATTAAAAAAAAATTTAAATTCAATTTAATTAACATGTACTGTATTATTAGTTTCAGGGGTACAATTCAGTGATTCATCAGTTGCATACAACACCCAGTGCATTACTTTTTAAAGCCATTATATAATTTATTTTGAATTAATAGTGATTGCACTTTGTCATCATGTCTGAATGTAGACACTGTTTCTCCACTAGGGCCTTCCAGGTGTCCCCTTTAGATTGCTACTTCCTGGAAAGGGGTATTGTGTTCAAATCAGGCACGAATGGGGTCTCTGGAATCCTCTTCTGGATCTGATTAGCTGAGAGTCAAAAATGATGCCAAAGCTGATTGGAGAACCACTGTGGCTAAGGCTATCTCTCCAGCTCCTATGATATCATTACTGAGCATGACCCAAGGGGAGAAGAAGGGAATTAATGTGTTTTTTAATATTAATCAAAGATAAATAAACATGTAGAAATGCAATTGAGGATGTTGACTTAGAGTGATATTGCCCTGCTTAGTGCTTCAGTTGAATGATTAGATTATAAATTGTGAATCAAAGCTGACTCTTCTAGAGTCCTCTTCCCAGAGGAATTAACAGCTAAGGAGAATAGTGTTTTCTTTATAATGCCAAATTTTCAGACCAAGGAAGGTCAAGAGAAGCCATGAGAGATAGAAAAAGATCTTCATTAAAATGATTTATGAGGTTGAATGCATCTGTCTCCTGTTTCCTGGTATATCTTTTCTCCTCTCTCTCATGCCTACCCATTCTTCCTACTCCCATTAGGGCTGCCAAAACTGCTGGAAATTCTGGGGACTGATATTTTCATAGCTATAGAGCTCCCATGATCACAACTATGAAGCAAGGCTGGCATCACTGTGAGATGCTAACCCCTCAGAAGCAAGGCAGATAAAAATGGGCTGCAATGTCTGTGGGAAATGAAGGTGAGTAGGGGAAAAGTTCTGGCTGAGCTTTAACCTTAACATTGTGAACATCATCTCTGGTCGCTTTCAGTTCTGCCCTAATCAATTCCATTTGGTCATCCATGGCTTTCTCCAACCTAGCTATTGCCTGGATAATTGTTAGCCTGAATTCTCTTTCCGACATATTGTCTATGTTGATAGCCATTAGCTCTGTTGCAGAAGGCCCATCCTCTGTATTTTTCTTCTGTGGGGCATTCTTCCTCCTAGTCATTTTGGTGAGAGATGGCTGAACGGATGTAGCTGGATGTATCGACCGTGGTGCAGTCAAGGTGCACCCTGGAACGCTTCTGAGCAAGCAGGATTCCCCACCCAAATGAGAGAAAAAAGAAAAGAAAAAGAAAAAAGAGAGAGAGAGAGAGAGAGACAGGAAAGAAAGCAAAGATAAAAGAGAAGGTTCAGCCCAAATGGGCCCCAAGGTAAGATTTATGAAGTATACAAACAAAAACACAAACAAAAAGACTGACAAAAGTATATGACAAGAGAAAAAAAATTATATATATATATATATACATATATATACATACATATATATATACATATACATATATATAATTTATATATATATATATATATATATAAGCAAATAAAGGAAGAACCTCGTCAAAAAGAACCCCAAGTGTAAGATTTATATACTATCAGGACAAACAGAAAAACACAGAAACACTGGCGGAAGAAAAAGATGGGAGAGTGGTTAAAAATTCTCAGCGTGGTCCAGGAAGGTTGTTTTGATTCTTCCTAGATGTATCTTGATATCTTTGTTAAAGGACTCAACTTTCCTAAGATATAGGGGGATTAAAAATTGGTGTAGCTATAGGAGTAGCATTGATTGGGGAAAGGGGATTCTAACCCTAACCTTGAAGTTTAACTCTATATGAATATTAGATAATAAAAATAAAAAAGGAATATACTAGACTAAACTAAACTAAAATATAAAAAAAAGAAATTTAAAAAATAGAAATGCAAAAGAAAAACACAGGTGTATGTATCAAAAAGTTCAGGTTAGAAGGTTATTACGGAATTTGATGTACGGACAGCTCACTGTGATGGTAAATAGGTTAAAAAATTATCTATATAAACAAAATGAGCCAGAATAGTGGGAACAAATTAAAAATAAAAGTTGTCCTATGAAGTAGTGGTGGTTGTTCTCTTGTGATCTTTTTTTTTTTTTTTTCCTTTCCTGGTTGGTTTTCTTGGGGAGGGGCCTGCCACGTGGGTTTTCAGTCAATGATGTTCCCTGAGTTAAGTCCTCCCGCCCCCCTCAAGGGGGTGGGCTCTGAGGAAACCGTTTTTTTCAGGCTTTTTATGTTTGTTCTGGAGGTTTTTATGTTTGTTCACTTTTTTTTTTCTCTTGCCTTCACCACTTTCACCATCAGGTTTTTGTAGGTTTAGAGGAAAGCAAACTGTACCCTGACCTCCCTCTCAGAGAGAAGCCTCAGTATAATTCCCTGTGGGGGTTGCAGAGCCCAAATAAATCCCTCCTTGGCCGCTGGCAGAGCAGGGTCCGAGTCGCGGTCCCTGGGGATGCAGGATCTTCTGCTTGTACCCAAAACCAAAGCAGCGGCAGCTGTTTGGGTAGCTCCAGACCACCAGAGAGGTTCCAAGCAGGGATCACACACTGAGATTTTCCTACTGGCCCGGGCCGGGAGTGCCTGGTCTTTCTGGGTCTAAGAGTGCCTGGCTTGCACGCACCTCTTTCAGAGGAGTCTGTGGGTCACGTGTGCGACTCAAGCTCTGAGAACGGGGCGCAGGTCTGAAAGCACCAGGCTGGGCCTTCGCGCACCTCTCTCAGGGGAGAGTTTGGGGAGCACATCTTAGGCTCTGAAACAATGGTGCATGTCAAAGAGCGCCAGCTGGGCCTTTGTACCTCTCTCAGGGGAGGATGAGGGGCGCGCGCATCTCAGGCTCTGTAGCACGGCTCGAGCGTTCTGCCGTCTGGCGTGGCTCCCATCCCCTCACAGGGGCCAGAACCCACGCAATCTCGGGTGCACTGGTGGCTCAGGGACCAGGACCTGGTTTCTCTGCCACACTCTCTCTGGCTCAGCGCCAGGGGAGGCTGTCCTGGGACTGGGGACTTAAGCCCCTGTCCCTAGCCACCCTGATTCCCACAATTCTCCCCCTCCCACCACGATCTTTTGCTCTTTTGGAGTGCTTTCAACCAGTCTCCAAGTTAATGTTGGTCCCCAGACGCAGGGCACTCTCGCTCATATTAGGGGTATTACTTTCCAACTGGTCACCTCTGGTGGCTCCCTCCCCCTTTTGTTTATCTTCCGATATCAGTCCGCCTTTCCCACTCCGCTTTACCTGCCCACTGGTGTCTTCCGCCCCTTTAGAGATCCAGATGTGTATAATTCTGATCTCAGGCTGATTTCATGGGTAATCGGTGCTCTTTGGTAGGTAATCAGCTCACTTTAGGGTATAGGTTGAAAAGGCACCTCCTCGTACTTCCCCGCCATCTTGTCCCCCTCAGGAAGAGAGAGTCCATAAGAGACTCTTAATCTCATGAAACAAACTGAGGGTTGCTGGAGGGGTGGAGTGGGAGGGATAGGGTGGCTGGGTTATGGACATTGGGGAGGGTATTGCTCCCATATTGCTATGGTGAGTGCTGTGAATTGTGTAAGACTGATGATTCACAGACCTGTACCCCTGAAGCAAATATTCATTATATGTTAATTAAAACAACAACAACAACAACAACAACCAGCAGAGCTGGGTTGTAGACACTTAAAAGTTGTTGCCCTAGTTTACTCACCTACAAAGAGGGTTTGGGGTTGGTACTGACATTTTGTGGGCAGAACATGTCATCTAATACACTGAAATAGTATACCATGCCCATAGAGGCTAAAGGCCCAAAGCCTAAGGGAATTGGACACAACAGTCTTGGGAAAGATTTTAGGTTTAAACTTCAGTTTTATAGGTGGTAGAGGTGTAGGCATTTCATCTGTGATGACAAAATCACATGCTATGCCTCACTCCAGCTCAATGGTATCTTCCAGAAAGGAGCTTTTAACCTTGTCAGGTGTCATGACTTTTGTGGGTACTGCCAGGGGACCCCTTACATCTCCTGGCTTGGTGTCCAGTGGGACCTACACTCACAGGTCTTGTAAGACTGCATCCAACAGAAGAGGAGTTGTTAAATAGCTATCAGCTCCAGAGCTCAGCAAAAGGCAACAGATCCAGGAGCTTCTGTGAAAGAGACTTATTAGCTTATCATCATAACTGCAGCCTGAGGGACAGGCATCTAATTAAACACACACCTAAGACTTGACTGAAACCCTTTTCTGAGACCTCAGAGGGTGGGCCCTAATTTTGTATGCTCCCTCTGCCAATGCCCAGAGTACAAGTATCTTAGCAGGGAGCTCTTATGTATATCTGACCCCCAGGGTTTTACCTCTAGTGCACCAGTTTTATGGCTGCTACCTAAGGAATACACATGGATCACCTGGCTCTGGTGATGAGGGGGGCTTGTTTTCAGGGTCCTCTGGGACTTAAGCCATCAGAGAGACAATTCTTGGTAGGCCAGCAAGCCCAGGACATTGTACAGATAGCAGAATGAAACCTATCCCCAGCCTTTCTGTGAAGCTCAATAGCAAAACAATAAGCAATCCAATTAAAAAAAAAGTGGGTACAAGGTATGAATGACATTTTCCCAAAGAAGACACGAAAAATGTTCAACATCAATAATCAGCAGGGAGGGACACCTGGGTAACTCAGTCTGTTAAGCGTCTGCCTTTGGCTCAGGTCATTATCCCAGGGGCCTGGAATCGAGCCCCTCATTGGGCTCCCTGCTCATGGGGAATTTGCTTTCTCACTCCCTGTGCCTCTCCCCTGGCTTGTGCACTCTCTCTCTCAAATAAATAAATAAAACCTTTTAAAAATAATCATGGAGCACAGGGTGTTGTACGTAAACAAAGAATCTTGGAACACTGCATCAAAAACTAATGATGTATTTTTTTTCTTGAACTTTTTTTTTTTAATTTTATTTTTTATAGACGTATAATATATTTTTATCCCCAGGGGTACAGGTCTGTGAATCACCAGGTTTACACACTTCACAGCACTCACCATAGCACATACCCTCCCCAATGTTCATAACCCCACCCCCCCAACCCCCCTCCCCCCATCAACCCTCAGTTTGTTTTGTGAGATTGAGAGTCACTTATGGTTTGTCTCCCTCCCAATCCCATCTTGTTTCATTTACTCTTCTCCTACCCCCTTAACCCCCCATGTTGCATCTCCTCTCCCTCATATCAGGGAGATCATAGGATAGTTGTCTTTCTCCGATTGACTTATTTCGCTAAGCATGATACCCTCTAGTTCCATCCACGTCGTCGCAAATGGCAAGATTTCATTTCTTTTGATGGCTGCATAGTATTCCATTGTGTATATATACCACATCTTCTTTAACCATTCGTCTTTTGATGGACATCTAGGTTCTTTCCATAGTTTGGCTATTGTAGACATTGCTGCTATAAACACTCGGGTGCACGTGCCCCTTGGGATCACTACGTTTGTATCTTTAGGATAAATACCCAGCAGTGCAATTGCTGGGTCATAGGGTAGTTCTATTTTCAACATTTTGAGGAACTTCCATGCTGTTTTCCAGAGTGGTTGCACCAGCTTGCATTCCCACCAACAGTGTAGGAGGGTTCCCCTTTCTCCGCATCCTAGCCAGCATCTGTCATTTCCTGACTTGTTAATTTTAGCCATTCTGACTGGTGTGAGGCGATATCTCATTGTGGTTTTGATTTGTATTTCCCTGATGCCGAGTGATGTGGAGCACTTTTTCATGTGTCTGTTGGCCATCTCGATGTCTTCTTTGCAGAAATGTCTGTTCATGTCCTCTGCCCATTTCTTGATTGGATTGTTTGTTCTTTGGGTGTTGAGTTTGCTAAGTTCTTTATAGATTTTGGACACCAGCCCTTTATCTGATAGGTCGTTTGCAAATATCTTCTCCCATTCTGTCAGTTGCCTTTTGGTTTTCTTAACTGTTTCCTTTGCTGTGCAAAAGCTTTTGATCTTGATGAGATCCCAATAGTTCATTTTTGCCCTTGCTTCCCTTGCCTTTGGCGATGTTCCTAGGAAGATGTTGCTGCGGCTGAGGTCGAAGAGGTTGCTGCCTGTGTTCTCCTCAAGGATTTTGATGGATTCCTTTCTCACATTGAGGTCCTTCAGCCATTTTGAGTCCATTTTCGTGTGTGGTGTAAGGAAATGATCCAATTTCATTTTTTTGCATGTGGCTGTCCAATTTTCCCAACACCATTTATTGAAGAGGCTGTCTTTTTTCCATTGGACATTCTTTCCTGCTTTGTCGAAGATTAGTTGACCATAGAGTTGAGGGTCTATTTCTGGGCTCTCTATTCTGTTCCATTGATCTATGTGACTGTTTTTGTGCCAGTACCATGCTGTCTTGATGATGACAGCTTTGTAATAGAGCTTGAAGTCCGGAATTGTGATGCCACCAACTTTGGCTTTCTTTTTCAATATTCCTTTGGCTATTCAAGGTCTTTCTGGTTCCATATAAATTTTAGGATTATTTGTTCCATTTCTTTGAAAAAAATGGATGGTACTTTGATAGGAATTGCATTAAATGTGTAGATTGCTTTAGGTAGCATAGACATTTTCACAATATTTATTCTTCCAATCCAGGAGCATGGAACATTTTTCCATTTCTTTGTGTCTTCCTCAATTTCTTTCATGAGTACTTTATAGTTTTCTGAGTATAGATTCTTAGTCTTTTTGGTTAGGTTTATTCCTAGGTATCTTATAGTTTTGGGTGCAATTGTAAATGGGATTGACTCCTTAATTTCTCTTTCTTCTGTCTTGTTGTTGGTGTAGAGAAATGCAACTGATTTCTGTGCATTGATTTTATATCCTGACACTTTACTGAATTCCTGTACAAGTTCTAGCAGTTTTGGAGTGGAGTCTTTTGGGTTTTCCACATATAGTATCATATCATCTGCGAAGAGTGATAGTTTGACTTCTTCTTTGCCAATTTGGATGCCTTTAATTTCCTTTTGTTGTCTGATTGCTGAGGCTAGGACTTCTAGTACTATGTTGAATAGCAGTGGTGATAACGGACATCCCTGCCGTGTTCCTGACCTTAGCGGAAAAGCTGTCAGTTTTTCTCCATTGAGAATGGTATTTGCGGTGGGTTTTTCATAGATGGCTTTGATAATATTGAGGTATGTGCCCTCTATCCCTACACTTTGAAGAGTTTTGATCAGGAAGGGACGCTGTACTTTGTCAAATGCTTTTTCAGCATCTATGGAGAGTATCATATGGTTCTTGTTCTTTCTTTTATTAATGTGTTGTATCACATTGATTGATTTGTGGATGTTGAACCAACCTTGCAGCCCTGGAATAAATCCCACTTGGTCGTGGTGAATAATCCTTTTAATGTACTGTTGAATCCTATTGGCTAGTATTTTGGTGAGAATTTTTGCATCTGTGTTCATCAAGGATATTGGTCTCTAGTTCTCTTTTTTGATGGGATCCTTGTCTGGTTTTGGGATCAAGGTGATGCTGGCCTCGTAAAATGAGTTTGGAAGTTTTCCTTCCATCTCTATTTTTTGGAACAGTTTCAGGAGAATAGGAATTAGTTCTTCTTTAAATGTTTGGTAGAATTCCCCCGGGAAGCCGTCTGGCCCTGGGCTTTTGTTTGTTTGGAGATTTTTGATGACCGTTTCAATCTCCTTACTGGTTATGGGTCTGTTCAGGCTTTCTATTTCTTCCTGGTTCAGTTGTGGTAGTTTATATGTCTCTAGGAATGCATCCATTTCTTCCAGATTGTCAAATTTGTTGGCGTAGAGTTGCTCATAGTATGTTCTTATAATTGTCTGTATTTCTTTGGTGTTCGTTGTGATCTCTCCTCTTTGATTCATGATTTTATTTATTTGGGTCCTTTCTCTTTTCTTTTTGATAAGTCTGGCCAGGGGTTTATCAATCTTATTAATTCTTTCAAAGAACCAGCTCCTAGTTTCGTTGATTTGTTCTATTGGTTTTTTTTGGTTTCTATTTCATTGATTTCTGCTCTGATCTTTATGATTTCTCTTCTCCTGCTGGGTTTAGGGTTTCTTTCTTGTTCTTTCTCCAGCTCCTTTAGGTGTAGGGTTAGGTTGTGTACCTGAGACCTTTCTGGTTTCTTGAGAAAGGCTTGTACCGCTATATATTTTCCTCTCAGGACTGCCTTTGTTGTGTCCCACAGATTTTGAACCATTGTGTTTTCATTATCATTTGTTTCCATGAATTTTTTCAATTCTTCTTTAATTTCCTGGTTGACCCATTCATTCTTTAGAAGGATGCTGTATAGTCTCCATGTATTTGGGTTCTTTCCAAATTTCCTCTTGTGATTGAGTTCTAGCTTCAGAGCATTGTGGTCTGAAAATATGCAGGGAATGATCCCAATCTTTTGATACCAGTTGAGACCTGATTTAGGACCGAGGATGTGATCTATTCTGGAGAATGTTCCATGTGCACTAGAGAAGAATGTGTATTCTGTTGCTTTGGGATGAAATGTTCTGAATATATCTGTGATGTCCATCTGGTCCAGTGTGTCATTTAAGGCCTTGATTTCCTTGTTGATCTTTTGCTTGGATGATCTGTCCATTTCAGCGAGGGGAGTGTTAAAGTCCCCTACTATTATTGTATTATTGTTGATGTGTTTCTTTGATTTTGTTATTAATTGGTTTATATAGTTGGCTGCTCCCACGTTAGGGGCAGAGATATTTAAAATTGTTAGATCTTCTTGTTGGACAGATCCTTTGAGTAGGATATAATGTCCTTCCTCATCTCTTATTATAGTCTTTGGCTTAAAATCTAATTGATCGGATATAAGGATTGCCACCCCTGCTTTCTTCTGATGTCCATTAGCATGGTAAATTGTTTTCCACCCCCTCACTTTAAATCTGGAGGTGTCTTCGGGTTTAAAATGAGTTTCTTGTAGGCAACATATAGATGGGTTTTGTTTTTTTATCCATTCTGATACCCTGTGTCTTTTGATTGGGGCATTTAGCCCATTAACATTCAGGATAAGTATTGAGAGATATGAATTTAGTGCCATTGTATTGCCTATAAGGTGACTGTTATTGTATATTGTCTCTGTTCCTTTCTGACCTACTACTTTTAGGCTCTCTCTTTGCTTAGAGGACCCCTTTCAATATTTCCTGTAGAGCTGGTTTGGTGTTTGCAAATTCTTTCAGTTTTTGTTTGTCCTGGAAGCTTTTTATCTGTCCTTCTATTTTCAATGATAGCCTAGCTGGATATAGTATTCTTGGCTGCATGTTTTTCTCATTTAGTGCTCTGAATATATCATGCCAGCTCTTTCTGGCCTGCCAGGTCTCTGTGGATAAGTCTGCTGCCAATCTAATATTTTTAGCATTGTATGTTACAGACTTCTTTTCCCGGGCTGCTTTCAGGATCTTCTCTTTGTCACTAAGACTTGTAAATTTTACTATTAGGTGACAGGGTGTGGACCTATTCTTATTGATTTTGAGGGGGGTTCTCTGCACCTCCTGGATTTTGATGCTTGTTCCCTTTGCCATATTGGGGAAATTCTCTCCAATAATTCTCTCCAACATACCTTCTGCTCCACTCTCTCTTTCTTCTTCTTCTGGAATCCCAATTATTCTAATGTTGTTTCGTCTTATGGTGTCACTTATCTCTCGAATTCTCCCCTCGTGGTCCAGTAGCTGTTTGTCCCTCTTTTGCTCAGCTTCTTTATTCTCTGTCATTTGGTCTTCTATATCGCTAATTCTTTCTTCTGCCTCATTTATCCTAGCAGTGAGAGCCTCCATTTTTTATTGCACCTCATTAATAGCTTTTTTTGATTTCAACTTGGTTAGATTTTAGTTCTTTTATTTCTCCAGAAAGGGTTTTTCTATCTCCCGAGAGGGTTTCTCTAATATCTTCCATGCCTTTTTCGAGCCCGGCTAGAACCTTGAGAATCGTCATTCTGAACTCTAGATCTGACATCTTACCAATGTCTGTATTGATTAGGTCCCTAGCCTTTGGTACTGCCTCTTGTTCTTTTTTTTGTGGTGAATTTTTCCGCCTTGTCATTTTGTCCCGATAAGTGTATATATAAGGAGTAATTAAAATACTAAAAGGGTGGCAACAACCCCAGGAAAATATGCTTTAGCCAAATCAGAAGAGATCCCAAATCGTGAGGGGGTAGAAGGGGGATAAAAAGGTTCAGAAAGAAAAAAAAAAAAAAGAAACATTTAAAAAAAGAAAACCAATAAAGAAAAAATATAAAAAGGAAAAAAATATATACATATATTAGGTAAACTAGTTAAGAAACGTTAAAACAGAAAAGGGTAAAAGTTAAAAAAAATTTAGCAGAAGAAGAGGAAAAAAAATTGAAAAAGAAAAAAAAATTAAATTAACTGCAAGTCTAAAGAATCATGGGGAGAAAGCCATGAGTTCCGTGCTTTGCTTTCTCCTCCTCTGGAATTCCGCTGCTCTCCTTGGTATTGAAACTGCACTTCTTGGTAGGTGAACTTGGTCCTGGCTGGGTTTCTTGTTGATCTTCTGGGGGGGGGCCTTTTGTAGTGATTCTCAAGTGTCTTTGCCCCGGCGGAGTTGCACCGCCCTTACCAGGGGCCCGGCTGAGTAATCCGCTTGGGTTTGCTTTCAGGAGCTTTTGTTCCCTGAGCGCTTTCTGTAGAGTTCTGGAGGACGGGAATGAAGATGGCGACCTCCCAGTCTCTGGCCTGGAGGAGCCGAGAGCTCGAGGCCCCACTCCACAGTGCGCCCTCAGAGAACAGCGCCCAATTACTCCCGTCACCCTGCCTCCGGCCGTGCTCTGAGCTGACCAAGCCTGCGACCGGTTCAAGGTAACCCCAAGCTTAGAGCTCACTCCTCAGCTCTGTCTCTGTAGCCGGTTTCCCCGTTCTAATACCTGTAAGCTCTGTGACACTCAGACACCCCCGATCCTTCTGTGACCCTGCGGGACCTGAGGCCACGCTGACCCCACGTGGGCTTCAACCCGGTTAAGCCTCTGGAGCGATGTCCCTCAGTGGAACAGACTTTTAAAAGTCCCGATTTTGTGCTCCGTTGCTCCGCCGCTTGCTGGGAGCTGGCCCCTCCCCCCGCGGTCTATCTTCCCGTCACTTTAGATTCACTTCTCCGCCAGTCCTACCTTTCAGAAAGTGGTTGATTTTCTGTTTCTAGAATTGCTGTTCTTCTTCTCTTCGATCTCCCGTTCAATTTGTAGGTGTTTGCAATCTTTAGATAAGCTATCTAGCTGATCTCCCACTACCTGAAGTAGTCTCCGTCTGCTACTTCTCCGCCATCTTGACTCCGCCCCCCTAATGATGTATTTTTATGGTGACTAACATAACACAATTTAAAAAAAGATAAAAAAAGAAAAATGAAACAAGAAATTAAAAAAAAAATAGTCATCAGGAAAAACAAATCAAAGCCGCAATGGGATTTCCTATCACACCTGTTAGACTGGCTATTATCAAAAAGACAAGAAATAACAAGTGTGGCAGGGATGTGGAGAAAAGGAAATACTCTTGCACTGTTGGTAAGAATGTAAATTGTTGTTGCAACCATAATGGAAAACAGTATGGAGATTTATCCATAAATTAAAAATAGAAAAAAATAGAAAAGTATGATCCAACAATTCCACATCTGGGAATATATCCAAAGGAAATGAAAACACTAAGTCAAAAATTATCTACACCCCCATGTTCATGACAGCATTATTTACAATGTGCCAATATAGAAATATTCTAAGTGTTCATTAACAGATGAATGGATAAAGAAAACATTATATATGAATCATATAATATATGAAATCTTGCCACTTGTGGCAACATGGATGAAACTTAAGAGCATTATGCTAAATGGAATAAATCAGAAAAATACAAATACCATATTGGTCTCACTTATATATGGAATCTTAAAAAAAAAAAGCTCATAAAGAACAGATTGCTGGTTTTCAGAGGTGCACGTGGGGAAAGAGTCAAATTTGTAAGAAGACTGGAAAGGAACAAACTTCTAGTTACAAAATAAATAAGTCATGGAGATATACTATAAATCATGCTAGTTATAGTAAATAATATTATATTCCACACTTAAAAACTGCTGAGTAGATCTTAAAAGTTTCATCACAAGAAACAAAATCTGTAATTGTGTATGCTTGTATGTTAACTAGACTTGTGTAGTAATCATCGCATAATATATGCAAATATCAAATCATTATGTTTTACATCTGAAACTAATACAATGTTGTATGTCAATTGTGCCTTAATAAAAATAAGAGAAATTTCTATGCCCATATTTTAATTGGGTTAGTTGCCTTTCTATTAGTAAGTTGTAATCTTGGATAGTAATTCCTTATATACATGATGTGAAAATATTTCTTCATTCTGTGGGTGGTCATTTCACTTTTTTGATAATCTGTTGAAGTACGGATGCTTTTGATTTTTATGAAATCCAATGTACCTTTTTTTTTTTTTTTATTGCTCTGCTTTTGGTGTCTTATCTAAAAAAATAATTTCTGGTGGCTCAGTTGGTTAAGCGTCTACCTTCTGCAGGACCCCTGCCAGGACCTCTGGGATCAAGTCCCTTATTGGGCTCCTTGCTCAGCAGGGAGGCTGCTTCTCCCTCTGTCTTCCCCTGTGTGTGCTCTCTTGCTCTCTCACTCTCCGACAAATGAATACAAAATAAAAAAGGCATAAAAAAATAAAAAAGTAATTTCCTAATCCAAGAGCCCAGGAACTGATATCCATATCTTCTAAAAATTTTATGTCTGCTCGCTTACATTTAGGCCTTTGATCAATTTTGAGTAGATTTTTATGTATGATGCAAGGTGAGGTGAGAGTCCAATTTCAATTCTTTGTTTGTGGATATTCAGTTGTCCTAACATCATTTGTTGGTAAAACTATTCTTTCCCCCATTGAAATGCCTTAACAGGCTATCTAACAATCAGTTGACTATAAATGTAAGGGTTTCTTTCTTGACTCTAAATTGTATTCTATTAATATATACGTGTGTCCTTATGCCAGTACCGCATAATTCCAATTACTCTATCTTTTGAGGAAAATTTGAAGTTGAGAAGTACCAGTGAATCTTATAACTTTGTTCCTTTCTAAGATTGTTTTGGCCATTCCAGGTCCTTAGCAATTCCATAACAATTTTGGGTAAATCTACCAATTTTAACAAAGTAGACAGGTAGGATTTGATGAAGGTTGCATTGGTTTTCTAGATCATTTGGGGAGAATTACCATATTAAAAATATTAAGCATTTCAATCTATGAATATGGATGTCTTTTAGGTTTTTAATTTGTTGAATTATCTTTTGTATTTTTCAGAGTACAAGCTTTGCTCCTCTCTTTTTTACATTTGTTCCTAAATATTTTATTCTTTTTCATGTTATTTTAAGTGAAATTTCTTTTTTAATGTCTTTCTAGGATTGTACATTGCCAGTATATAGAAATTTAATTGATTTTTTGTATGTTGGGATTGTAGCATGCAATTTTGCTGAACTCATGAGTTTGGGTAATTTTTTCCTGGGGCTATTTCTAAGGTTTCCGATGTATAAGATCAAGTCATCAACAAATAGAAACAGTTTTATTTCTTCCTTTCTAAATTAGATGTATTTTATTCTTTTTTGCTGTTTGTCACAGCTAGAAACTCCAGTCCAATGATTAACAAAGGTCATGAGAGTGCACAATCTTATTTTTCCTGATCTTAGGAAGAAAGTTTTCCTTCTTTCACAGTTATTTTGACATTAGCCATATGTACCTTTTATCAGCTCATGATAGTCCCTTCTATACATAATTTTGTTAATATTTTCCTAGTGCTTTCATCATGCAAGTATAGAATTTTGCATTTTGCCAAGTATTTTCTCCCTGCATTTATTAAGCTGATGTTGCAATTTTTATCTTTTATTATATAAATGTAGTGTATTAGACTAATTGATTTTTGTTTTTTGGAACCAAACTTGCATTCCTGGAATAAATTCTACTTTGTCATGGTATACAGTCCTTTATATATCACTAGATTTGGCTCCTTAGAATTATACTGAGAATTTTTTTTCCTACTCTGCCATTTTTGATGATATCATTCCCTCTCTTTCCTCCTTGATTTTAGTAATTTGCATCCTCTCTTTATTCTTTGATCAGGCTAGTTAAACATTTGTCAGTTATGTGAATATTTTCAAAGAAACAACCTTTAGTTTGATTGATTTTCTTTACTGTTTTTCTATTTACTTTGTATTTCTGTTCTAATTGTTATTATTTCCATCTTTCTGCTTACTGTGAATTTAGTTTGCTCTTAATTTATAGTTTCTTAAGGTGTAAGGTTATGTTATTGATCTGAGGTACTTCTTTTAAAATACATATATAAGTGTTTATAGCCATAACCTTCCCTCCAATCACTTTTTACTGTGCCCGTGAGGTTTTAGCACATTGCGCTTTTTTCATTCGCCTCACTATTTTATGATATCCCTTTTGATTTATTTTTTGAGGCATTAGTTACTTAAGAGTATGTTGTTTAATTTTTATGTTTGTGAATTTTCTAAATTTTCTTCTGTTATTGATTAGTAATTTTATTCCACTTTTTTTTTTGAAAAACATACTTTGCATAATTTCAAAACTTTTAACTTTATTAAGGCTTATTTTATGACCCATCATATTGTTTACCCTAAATAATCTTCCATGGGCATATAAGAATGTGTATTTTTCTTTGTTGAGTGAAGTGTTCTACATCTAGATGTCTGTTAAGTATATCTGGTATGTGGTGTTATTAAAAGCTACTATTTCCACTATAATAGGTAGACTCATTTTTGTTTTTGTTTTTGTTTTTTTTTCTGTTCATTTTTGGAAGTATTGATGTCTCTGGTTATTTTGCTGAATTACTTTTTTCTCCCTCAAATGCTGAAAGATTTTTTATTTATTTCCTTGATTAACCTCTTGTTGGGTATATATATGTTTGTAATTGTTATAATTTCTTGATAGATTAACCATTTAATCATCATAAGATATTCTTTGTCTCTAGTAATAATTTTTGTCTTAAAATCTATTTTGCCTGATATTAGTATAACCACTCCAGCTCTCTTTTGGTTGCTGTTTGCATGGTATATCTTTTTCCATTCCAATACCTTTTAGCTACTAGTGGTTTTTAATCTAAAATGCCTTTCCTGCAGGCCATATATGAGATAATCATTTTTTTAAATTGAAGTATAAGTAATACACAATATTATATTAGTTTGAGGTGTACAACATATTCATTTGACAATTCTGTACATTACTTTATACTCACCATGAAAAGTGTAGTCACCATCTGTCACCATACAACATTACTATAACATTACTGACTATATTCCCTATGCTGTACTGTTCATCTCTTTAACTTATTTATTTTATAACTGAAAATTTGTTCCTCTTAATCTTCTTTATTTATTTCACCCATTCTCCCCACAACTCCTTTCTGGCAATCACCAGTTCATTCTCTGTATTTAAGAGTTTGTATTTAAAGATTTTATTTATTTATTTAAGAGAGAGAGAGAAAGAGAGAGAGAGAGAGAGCAAGAGAGCACAAGCAGGAGGCATGGCAGAGGGAGAGGGGAGAAGTAGGCTCCCCACTGAGCAGGGAGCCTGACATGAAGCTGGATCCCAGGACCCCGAGATCATGACCTGAGCCAAAGTCAATTTTTTTTATTTAATTTTATTTTTTCAGTGTTCCAAGATTCATTGTTTATGCATCATACCCAGTGCTCCATGCAATATGTGTCCTCTTTAGTATCCACCACCAGGCTCGCCTATTACTCCTCCAAAACCCTCATTTTGTTTCTCAGAGTCCACAGTCTCTCATGGTTCATCTCCCCTCCGATTTACCCCACTTCACTTTTCCTTTCTTTCTCTTAATGGGTAGAACACATGAACAGACACTTCTCCAAAGAAGACATACAAATGGCTAACAAAGTCAAATTCTTAACTGACTGAGCCACCCAGGTGCCACAAGAGTTTGACTTTAAAAAAATAAAATCCATTCTGCCTGTCACTGCTTTGGATTAGAGTGTTTAATCCATTTCCATTTAATGAATTTACTTATAGGTAGGATTTGTGTCTTCCATTTTGTTATTTGTTTTCTATAGGTCTTTATTTTTTAAATTTATTTTTAATTTTTTTAATTAAATTAAATTTAATTGTGTGTGTGTGTGTGTGTGTGTGTGTGTTCCAAGATTCATTGTTTATGCACCTTACCCAGTGCTCATCCAATATGTGCCCTCCATAATGCCCACCACCAGGCTCAACCAACCCCCCACCACCTCCCCTCCAAAACCCTCAGTTTGTTTCTCAGAGTCTACAGTCTCTCATGGATTGTCTCCCCCTAGGATTTTCCCCAACTCAATTCTCCTCTCCATCTCCCAATGTCCTTCGTGTTATTCCTTGTGCTTCATTATCCATATGATAATTGACTATCTCTGCTTGACTTATTTCACTCAGCATAATCACTTCCAGTCCCATCCATGTTGATACAAAAGTTGGGTATTCATCCTTTCTGATGGAGGCATTAATACTCTATTGTATATATCCATTCATCTGTTGAAGAGCATCTTGGCTCTTTCCACAGTTTGGCGTTTGCTGTGTGGCCATTGCTGCTATGAATATAGGGTACAGATGACCCTTCCTTTCACTACATCTTTATCTTTGGGGTAAATACCAAGTAGTGCAATTGCGGGGTCATAGGGTAGCTCTGTTTTTAATTTCTTAAAGAATCTCCACAGTTTTCCACAGTGGCTGTACCAGCTTGCATTCCCACCAACAGTGTAAGAGGGTTCCCCTATCTCCACATCCTCTCCAACACACGTTGTTTCTTGTCTTGTTATTTTTGCCATTTGAACTGGTGTAAGGTGGTATCTCAATGTGGTTTTGATTTGAATATCCCTGATGGCTAATGATGAGGAACATTTTTTCATGTGTCTATTAGCCATTTTTATGTCTTCTTTGGAGAAGTGTCTGTTCATGTCTTCTGCCCATTTTTTGACGTGATTATCTGTTTTGTGTGTGTTGAGTTTCAGGAGTTCTTTATAGATCTTGGACATCAGTCCTTTGTCTGTGGTGTCATTTGTGAAGATCTTCTCCCATTCCATGGATTGCCTCTTTGTTTTGTTGACTGTTTCTTTTGCTGTGCAGAAGCTTTTGATCTTGATGAAGTCCCCAAAGTTCATTTTTGCTTTTGTTTCCTTTGCCTTGGTGACATGTCTTGAAGGAAGTTGCTGTGGACAATGTCGAAGAGGTTACTGCCTACGTTCTCCTCTATGATTTTGATAGATTCCTGCTTCACATTGAGGTCTTTTATCCATTTCGAGTTTGTCTTTGTGTATGGTGTGAGAGAATGGTCTAGTTTCATTCTTCTATACATAACTGTCCAATTTTCCCAGCACCCTTTATGAAAGAGACTGTCTTTTTCCACTGTATATTTTTTTTCTTTCTTTGTCTAATATTATTTGACCATAGAGTTGAGGGTCCATATCTGGGTGTCTCCACTCTGTTCCACTGGTCTATGTGTCTGTTTTTGTGCCAGTACCCTGCTGTCTTGGTGATCACAGCTTTGTAGTAAAGCTTGAAATCAGGCAACGTGATGCCCCCAGTTTTGTTTTTCTTCTTCAACATTTCCTTAGCAATTCAGGATCTCTTCTGGTTCCATAAAAATTTTAGGATTCTTTGTTCCAGCTCTTTGAATAATGCCAGTGGAATTTTGATCTGGATGGCATTGAAAGTATAGATTGCTCTAGGCGGTATAGACATTTTAACAATGTTTATTCGTCCAATCCATGAGCATGGAATGCTCTTCCATTTTTTTTTCCTTCAATTTCTTTCATGAGTATTCTGTATTTCCTTGAATACAGATCCTTTACCTCTTTGGTTAGGTTTATTCCCAGATATCTTATGGTTCTTGGTGCTATAGTAAATGGAATCGATTCTCTAATTTCTTTTTCTATATTTTCATTATTAGTGTATAAGAAAGCAACTGATTTCTGTACATTGATTTTTGTATCATGCCACATTACTGAATTGCTGTATGAGTTCTAGTAGCTGGAGGGTGGAGTCTTTTGGGTTTTCCATAGAAAGTATCATGTTTTCTGTGAAGAGAGAGAGTTTGACTTCTTCTTTGCCAATTTGAATACCTTTTATTTCTTTTTGTTGTCTGATTGCTCTTGCAAGGACTTCTAATACTATGCTGAACAACAGTGGTGAGAGTGGACATCCTTGGCATATTCCTGATCTCAAAGGGAAGTCTGTCAACTTTTCCCCCTTGAAAAGGATATTTGCTGTGGGTTTTTCATAGATAGATTTTATGAAGTTGAGGAATGTTCCCTCTACCCCTATATTTTGAAAGATTTTAATCAGGAATGGGTGCTCTATCTTGTCAAATGCTTTTTCTGCATCAATTGATAGAACCATGTGTTTCTTCTCTCTTCTCTTATTTATTTGTTCTATCACATTGATTGATTTGTGAATGTTGAACCACTCTTGGATCCCAGGGATAAATCCCAAGTGGTCACGGTGAATCATCTTTTTAATGTACCATTGGATCCTCTTAGCTAGGATCTTGTTGAGAATCTTGGCATCCATATTCATCAGGGATATTGTTATGAAATTTTCCTTTTTGACAGGGTCTTTGCCTGGTTTGGGGATCAGGGTAATGCTGGCTTCATAGAAAGAGTCCAGACATTTTCCTTCTGTTTCTATTTTTTGAAACAGCTTCAGGAGAATAGGTATTATTTCTTCTTCAAATGTTTGGTAGGATTCTCCAGGGAATCCATCAGATGCTGGGATATTGTTTTTTGGAAAGTTTTTGATCACTGCTTCAATCTCCTTACTAGATATTTGTCTATTCATGTTGTCATTTTCTTCCTGTTTCAGTCTTGGAAGTCTATAGATTTCCAGTAATGTATCCATTTAATCTAGCTTGCTTAACTTATTGGCATAGAGCTGTTGATAATAATTTATGATGATTGTTTCTATTTCCTTGGTGTTAGTCATTATCTCTCCCTTTTCATTCATAACTTTATTAATTTGGGTCCTGTCTCTTTTCTTTTGATTAGATTGGCCAATGGTTTATCAATATTATTGATTCTTTCAGAAAACCAGCTTCTAGTTTCGTTGATGTGTTCTACTATATCTCTAGTTTCTATCTCATTGATCTCTGCTCTAATCCTAATAATTTCCCTTCTTGTGCATGGGGTTGGCTTAATTTGTTCTTGATTATCCAGTTCTTTAAGGTGTTAAGAGAGTTGGTGTATTTGGGATTTTTCAATTTTTCTGATTGAGGTTTGGATGGCTATGTATTTCCCCCTTAGGACTGCCTTTGCTGTATCCCATAGGTTTTGGACCAAAATGTTTTCATTCTCATTGGTTTCCATGAGTTGTCTAAGTTCTTCTTTGATTTCCTGATTGATCCAAACATTCATGAGCTGGGTGGTCTTTAGCTTCCAAGTGTTTGAATTCCTTCCATACTTTTTCTTGTGGTTGAGTACCAGTTTCAAAGCATTGTGGTCTGAGAATATGCAGGGAATAATCTCGGTCTTTTGGTATTGGTTGAGTCCTGATTTGTGGGGCAGTACATGGTCTATTCTAGAGAAATTTCCATGTTACTCAAGAAGAATGAGTATACTGTTGTTTTATGGTGGAATGTTCTGTATATATCTATGAGGTCCCTCTGATCCAATGTGTCATTCAGAGCTCTTGTTTCTCTACTGATTTTCTGCTTAGATGATCTGTTTATTGTTGAGAGTGGTGTGTTCAGATCCCCTACAATTTATGTGTTCATATCAATACGACTCTTTATCTTGATTAACAGTTGTCTTATGTACTTGGCTGCTCCCATATTGGGGGCATAAATATTTACAATTGTTAGATCTTCTTTGTGGATACATCCTTTAAGAATGATGTAGTGTCCTTCTTTATTTCTGACTATAGTCTTTCGCTTAAAATCTAATTTATCTGATATGACAATCACTACCCCACCTTTCTTTTGAGGCCCATTTGCATGAAGGATGCTTCTCCTTCCCTTCACTTTCAGTCTGGATGTATCTTTTGGCTCCAAATGGGCCTTTTGTAGACAGTATATGGACAGTTCCTGTCGTTTTATCCAATCTGCAACCCTGTGCCTTTTTATGGGAGTGTTTAGGCTTTTCACATTGAGAATGATTATTGAAAGATACATTTTTTGAGATCATGTTTCCTGTGAAGTTCTTGTTTCTATACATTGTCTCTGTAAATTTCTGTTTTACGTCACTCTTGGGTTCTTTCTTCTTTGATAGAAACCACCCCCCCCCTTAATATTTCTTGTAGTGTGGGCTTGATAGTCACATATTCTTTTAAACCTTACCAGTCTTGGAAGCTCTTTATCTCACCATCCACTTTGAATGTCAACCTTGCTGGATAAAGTATTCTTGGCTGCCTGTTTTTCTCATTTAGTGCCTGGAATATGTCTTGTCAGCCCTTTCTGGCTTCCCAGGTTTATGTGGACAGGTCTGACATTATTCTGATGGACCTTCCCCTGTAAGTAAGGAATCTCTTCCCCCTAGCTGCCTTCAGAACCTCTTGTCTAAAATTATGATTCATCAGTCTCATAATCAAGTGCCTTGAGGTCTTTCTAGATTAATTGATCTTGGTGGTTTATCTTTCTGCCTCTAGGACACAAACACTGGTTCCACTACTCAGATTGGGAAAATTTTCATTGAGAATTTCTTCAACTATATCTTCTAGTCTTCTTTCTCATCCTCCTCAGAAATCCCAATAATTCTGAGTTTGGAGCATTTCATGGCATCATTTAATTCCCTAATTCTGTTTTCATGGTTTAAAATGTTTCTTCCATGTTTCCTCCTGATCCTTTTTCTCTATCAGTTTGTCCTCTAGTTCACTAATTCTATCTTCTGCCTTGGTTACCCTAGCTGTTAGAGAGTTTAGATTAGATTGGATCTCATTGATAGCATTTTTAACTTCTTCCCAGGTGACTTTCACTTCTCCCCTTAGAGATTCCATGTTGTCACTAATATTTTTTTCCAACCTTGCCATTGCCTGGATAATTGTTACAATTTATGTCCGTATCCAATAGTTCTGATGGAGAGGGTACAATTTCTGAATTTTTCCTCTTTTGGGTGTTCCTCCTCCTAGTCATTTTGGTAAGAGGAGGTTGAGGGGATGTGTAGCTGAGTATATCAACTGTGGTCCAGGCAAGGTGCACCCTGGAATGCTTCTGGGCAATCAGAAGTCACCATCAAAAAGAAAGAAAAAAGAAAAAAGGAGAGAGAGAGAGAGAGAGAGAGAGAGAATGTCTAGCCAGAATGGGCCCCAAAGGTAAGATTTATAAGGTATACGAACAAAAATGGACAGACAAAATGAACAAGAAAAGTAAATGACAAGAAAAAAAAAAAAAGAAGCCAGCCAAAATAAACCCTAAGGATAAGATTTATATAATACCAGAACAAAAACAAATACACAGAAACACTCACAGAAGAAAAAGATGGGAGGGTGGTTATAAATCCTCAATGTGGGCAAGGAAGGTTATTTTGATTCTTCCTGGTTATGTCTTCATATCTTTGCTAAAGGACTCAACTTTCCAGAGGTAAAGGGAGATTTATACTGGTTTATATATAGGAGTAGTATTGATTAGGGAAATTGGATTACCTTGAAGCTCATATCTTTATGTATATTTAAAAAATAGAAAAGCAAGAGAAAAACACAGATATATATGAAAAAAGTTCAAATTAAAAGGGTATGAAGGAATATGTTGTATTGAACCTATAGTTATAATGGTAAATAGGTTCAAAATTAAAAAGAACAAGAATAGTGAGAATGAATTAAAAATAAAAATTTTATCCAACAATCCTACTTCTGGGTATATATCTAAAGTAAACAAAAACACTAACAGAAAAAGATGCACCCCTCTGTTCATCACATTACTTACAAGAGCCAAAATATGGATGAAACTTCGGTGTCCATGGATAAAAAATAAAGAAAATGTGGTGTATGTATATATAAAGTTGACATTTGAACAACAAAAGTTTGAACTTTGCAGTTCTACTTATACTAGTTTTCTTCCCCATAAATAGAGTGTAGTATTTCAAGTGTATGTTATTTTACAATCCTCTTATTGTTTCCTTTTCTCTAGTTTACTCTAAGAATACAGATACAAAATATGTCTTACCTGACTATATGTTATTGGTATGGCTCTCAGATCAACGTTAAGCTATTTGCTGTTGAGTTTTGGGGGGAAGTCAAACTTTCAACTGCTTGTGGAATGGAGCTTTCTACCTCTGCATTTTGTAAGGATCAACTGTACAATGAAATACCCCTCAGCCACAAAATGAATAAAATCTTGCCATCTGCTATAAAAAAAAAAAAAA
>NW_019154118.1:520373-575173 GCF_002288905.1 Enhydra lutris kenyoni
GGCCTGCCACGTGGGTTTTCAGTCCATGATGTTCCCTGAGTTAAGTCCTCCAGTCCTCCTCAAGGGGGTGGGATCTGAGGAAGCCGGGTTTTTTTAGGCTTTTGTTCTCTGGAGGTTTTTATGTTTGTTCACCTTTTTTTTTTTTTTCCTCTCGCCTTGACAGCTTCTGATGGTTTTTAGAGGAAAGCAGACTGCACCCTGATCTCCCTCTCAGAGAGAAGCCTCAGTCTGTTCTCCTGTGGGTGTTGCAGAGCCCATATAAATCTCCCCTTGGCCGCGGGCAGAGCAGGTTCGGAGTCGAGGTCCCTGGGGACGCAGGATCTTCTGCTTGTACCCAAAACCAAAGCAGCGGCAGCAGTTTGGGCAGCTCCAGACCGCCAGAGAGGTTCCAAGCAGGGATTGCACGCTGAGATTTTCCCGCTGGCCCGGGCTGGGAGCGCCTGGTCTTTCTGGGTCTAAGAGCGCCAGGCTTGCACGCACCTATCTCAGGAGAGGGTGAGGGTCACGCATGGGTCTCAGGCTCTGGTGGAATGGCGTGGGCCTAAGAGCGCCAGGCTGGGCCTTCATGCACCTCTCTCAGGGGAGGGTGAGGGGTGCGCGCATCTCAGGCTCTGTAGCACAGCTTGGTGTTCTGCCGTCTGGCGAGGCTCCCAGCCCCTCACAGGAGCTGGACCCCACGCATTCTTGGGTGTGCTTGTGGCTCAGGGACCAAGACCTGGTTTTTCTTTATTGAAAAGAATAAACTCTCTCTCCACTCTCTCTGGCTCAGCTCCAGGGGAGGCTGTCCTGGCTCCCGGGACTTAAGCCCCTGTCCCTAGCTGCCTGGATTTCCACAAATCCCCCCCCCCCCCCCCGCCCCCGCAATCGTTTGCTCTCTTTGAGTGCTTTCAACTAGTCTCCAAGTTAATGCTGGTCCCAAGATGCTGGGCACTCTCGTATGGGGGTATTACTTTCTAATCTGTTGCCTCTGGTGGCTCCCTCCCCCTTTTGTTTATCTTCTGATATCAGTCCAATGTTCCCACTCTGCTTTACCTGCCCACTGGCGTCTTCTGCCCCTGTAGAGATCCAGACGTGTGTAATTCTGATCTCAGGCTGATTTCGTGGGAGATTGGAGTTCTTTGGAAGGTAATCAGCTCACTTTAGGGTACAGGTTGAAAGGGCGCCTATTCCTACTTCCCCGCCATCTTGTCTCCATTTTGGTTTCTTGATCTGAATGCCAATTATGTGGATGTATTCAGCTTATGAAAACTGACCAGTCTATACTTTTGATATATGTACTTTTCTATACCTAAAGTATACTTCAGTAAACAGAAAATAGAGTGAGGACAAGACTAAATTGAATAATTTATTCTTCAATAAGTTTCATCCACCTCTAACAGACCATCTTTCTAGCTTGTTAATCATTACAGCTTTTAGTTTCTCTTCTTTTTATTGTTTCTTCTCTTTCTGTAATGCTTTTTTTCATCAGTATATAGAGATTCAAGGGTGGATTACACAGAATAGAGTGGGGGATTTAGTGCCTTTACCTGGCTTCCGATAAGCAGCTCTAACCTCAGGCTCAGTGGAAAAGGGGACTGGGCCCATGGCTTTCCATCAAGCTTGGTTTTATCAGTAAATGTAGATGATTGTCATTGCTGTATCCCTCATAGACAGTTCTCAATCTAATCCTTATCTCTGAGCAGAAAAATTGAAACTGTTCTAGGATTTGGTAGTTTGTTAAAGTCATTATAAGTGAATAAGCGATTTTTTGTTTTCTGTGAACAGATATGATGAACTATATTTTTTCTCATTACCTTCTTTAGTTTGATGCCCAACATTCATGGTGAGCACAGGGCATTTTGCCCTTGATTAAGATGTGCTATTTTAAGATGTTTGCTGCATTGGATATGGATTTATGCAGCTTTTGACACCTTCTCCCCTAGCTCTCTTTGTGAAATAGTGAGGCAGCTGTCTGAGTGAAACTCTAAGGTCTGGAGTTAATGAAGAGTGGTGTGTTTTTTAAGACAACAGTGTTAATTCCTCTTCACCCCCCATCTAAAT
Organism: Enhydra lutris kenyoni; assembly: GCF_002288905.1. NCBI lineage: Eukaryota > Metazoa > Chordata > Mammalia > Carnivora > Mustelidae > Enhydra > Enhydra lutris. The sequence continues at coordinate 522,414 of NW_019154118.1, forward strand.
CCTGTAGCATTTGCTTTGTATCTGATGGAGAATAAAAAACAACTCTGCTTCTGATTGGAATAAACTTCAGAGTTAGAGGTTTTAAGCTAGGTGGGGGTTAGCCAATAGGCTATAAATTAGTTATGCACATGACTTTAAGGTCAAGATGAAATTTCCAGTCCAAAATCAGGCAAAAGTTAAGGAGTTACCTTAAGTAACTCCTTAAGAAAGTTACCTTTCTGGCAGATAGCCTAAAACTCAAAATTTAGGCAAAAAAATAGATGGCTCAAAGTTTGGAATGGCATTTGGTAAGCAGAAGGGCAAGGTTGTTGCAGGGAAAGTAGAGCAGGCTAGAACACTGGAGAAAAGGCAGAGCAAAAAGTAGCAAATTCCACCTTGGTCAAAAATAGGAATCTACCTTAGATAGGAGAACCCCCTGCTTGAATCGAGGGACTAGAAGACAGGGGGAAGGGAGGAGTGCAGAGAGCAGAAAGCCTACCACCCAGGAAAAATGTCAATATAAATTTTTCAAAAGGAGCAACTGTCACTAGCTGCCTGTTGGTTCATATCTAAGTTATTCAAGTCTTACTTATCAAGCATCTACTCAATATCAGGCACAATTTTGAGGCACTGAGAATACAAATGTGAAACTTTCATAGGCTCTGCTGACAGGGCAGCATACAGATGGCATGGGCATATAAGGATAGAGGAGCAACAGTGCATGGGACTCCAGGAGTGTCCACAGTTTAGCACTACTGTGAGATAGAGGAGGAAGGACATTGCAGTGCCATGCCATGTTTAGGCAACTTTGATGATGTAATGCATTCAATGGACAAATAGGTATTGAACATTGTGTTCGTTATATGGCATATGACACAGGGCAGATGTGATCCTTACCACTAGGGGATACATTGTGGATAGGAAACAACTGTGCATGCACTGAGAGTATTCCAGGAGAACCCTGAGAGAAAAGCCATACATTGTAGGCAATGACCGGACCATGGTGATAGTGGTGATCTATGGCATAGGAAGGAGTTTGAAATTTATCCTAAAAACACTGGGAATTCATTGAAGTAGAACAATAACACAGGTAAGAAATTATGTTTCTGGATGAAAAGAAAGTGAAGGACTTCAGAGATATTTGTTTATTTTCACATGCACCATATCCAGTGACTTCCATCCTCTCTCTCCATTAGGTATAGCCTCATCACATCCAAACTGGAACAAGAGAGTGGGGAGACCAAGGCTATCTTCCTGTCTCACCCAATGCTCCACCACCCTCATTGTATATGAATGGAAGGAGGTGAACTAGTTCCTATGAGGCTCAGTCATGGTCTTTCACCTCTTTAAGAACATCTGATCTTACCTAAGGAGCTACTTGCAGGCAGCTTGAGAACTAAGGAACAGCCTTTTAGTTCAACCTGGCAAGGCTTCCTCAGCCCCTCTCACCAAATAAGAGAGACAGTGGTCTTGTTTCTTCACATAATGTGCTTAAGGTTTTCCAACCATTATCAGAAGGAAATTAAAGCAGTGAATATTAGTTTGAGGTTGAGGCAGTGAGAAGTATGCACTAGCACATTTCTTAATGGGATGTATGAATCGGGATATTTACCACCACTGGAAAAAAACACAAAATCTCAATATTTTGTATATTTTTCACTCATACAAATTATGATGTGTCTTGAGAAGCTCTCTTTTCCAGGGAAGCTCTGTTCTTCTCCATGACATTACTCAGGCATCCAGGCTATTTTGACTTATGGTCAATTCTTCTCAAAATGTAGTCTCCTTAGCCACAAAAAGGTGGGACAGGGAAGGGAGGGGGTAATGAATGGAGCTGGTACACCAGGTTTTAATGGCCTCAGGCCTCAATTGAGGCTTATAGCCAGAACCCATTGGCCGAAGTGAGTCACATGCTCCAACCCAACTGTTAGGTAGACTAGAAAAATTAGAAGAAAAGAGTATATTCCATTTACTTAAATCTCTGCCAAATTCTAGTGCTGAAAAGTAGACAGAGCAAAGAACTGTCTGACCCACTGCCTAAGGCCTTCTGAGACACTACTGTAAACAGTTCATCACTTCCTGGCATGTCAATCCTGTCCTGGACTTTGGGATCACAATTTTTCCCATCAGAGGACTTAAGAAGGATTCAGGTCATGGGCTAGCAACTGTGCATAAATTAGTTCTTGATTTTTGTTTAGAACATGCTTGACTGAAAAATAAATATTAGCTAACGGAGTAAATTAATATTATTGCTGATTTGGCTTTTTCCTTGATCCCTAGTTACCTTACCTTACTTTGTCCCTGCTTACCTGATTGCCTATCTTGGTCCCAGGACCCTAGATCTTCTCAACTTCTCTGCAGTTATTCATATCTCTCTGTAATAAAACCAAGCATCTTTGACTATGTTTTCACCTTCCAGCTGATTTCTTTATTACCAACCCCATGCATATGGAGTGAATTTCTGTGCCCTCTAATCCTTGTACTTTCCCAACAGAAGGACTATTAATCTGATGGGACATAATCAAGACCATCCACCAGATGGTGATTAATAATGTGTGGGAATCAGTGTGCATAAAAAGGAGTATCTATTATCTATCTATCTATTTATGTATATCTATCATCTATCTATGTATCATCTATCTATTATCCATCTATCATCTGTCTATCATCTACCTATCTTCTATCATCTATATCATCTATCTATCATCTATTTATCCCTATATCCTCTCCTTCTTCTCTCTGCTCTAGAGAAATTCAATTCCTTCTTTTCTAGTCTTACCTATAATTATATATTCTGACATCATCTCAGGTGCTGGGCTCACAGTGGAGAAATAAAACAGACATGGAAGTGCTTTTATAGGGACTTGAGTCTAATGAAGGAAGTGGATGCAAACAACTCAATTTTAAAAACTGGTTACATATCGGGCGCCTGGGTGGCTCAGTGGGTTAAGCCGCTGCCTTCGGCTCAGGTCATGATCTCAGGGTCCTGGGATCGAGTCCCGCATCGGGCTCTCTGCTCAGCAGGGAGCCTGCTTCCCTTCCTCTCTCTCTGCCTGCCTCTCTGCCTACTTGTGATCTCTGTCTGTCAAATAAATAAATAAAGTCTTTAAAAAAAAAAACTGGTTACATATCATGAGAATTCTTTCAAAGGAAACAAATAACAGTGATCAGAGAAATAATTTAAGTAGAGAAGACAAAACCTCTTTTCTAGGAAAATATCTTTAAGTTTATATCTGAAGGATGGCTGGTGAGAAGTTAGGAAGGAATGGAGGCAAGAGTTTCCAAGCATAAGGAAGAACATTACCTAAACCTCTGGGGCAGGAACCAAGAGAAAGAAAGTCAGCAAGTTGGATCTAGAAGTTTAGGTTATATAGTGACAATTAAGAGCTCTAATTTTATCCACATGCCTGGTACAATTATTTATAAAATAGCTTTCTGGTCCTTCTGCCTATTGTTGAAATACGGGCTGCTTCCAAGGGGAAGGAGTAAAAGGTGAAGGTCAACTTTGGGGATGCACACCTTCATATAATCCCTCTATTTTCTCCTTGATTCTCATCATATGCCACTCCTGTTGACTCGAGCTCTGGAGACTCTCCAGGGCTGTCAGGCCGACTGGCATCTCTATCTGGAAAATATGTGTGTTGTAAGGTGTCCAAAAGTGATGACAGGGTTAGGGGTAGAGATAGAGAATTTGAGGAGGTCTGGGCATTTTTCATGAATGGAAAGGAAACCAGATCTCAGTGGAGGACAGCAAGAAGATAGGAATATCCACATGGCCAGTAGGGAGAGCCTCAGAGAGTCATCAGTGTGTGTGTGTGTGTGTGTGGTGCAGTAATGTCACTAAAGGCCAACACACCTTATCCCACTGTTCACCAGACTCTACCTTTCCTACACAGCCTTAACTATGCTTTGTGTTTATTGCACTTAATATATAAGTTTCATAACTTCAGGAAACATTCTCAATTAATAAAATGTAAATTTATTCAGCTTGTTGTCTCATTTTACAAATATAATTTTCTCATTGATGTTTAATTGCCTCAAAATTCATGAAAGGTTAAAAGGGAACTATTTCTTGAACATTAGTTTTTAAATTATGTCTCACCAATTAATTTGCTGAACTGATTGAATTTTATGACTTTTTTATTGATTGTTTGAAAGCAAATTTCCAATTATCAAAGGATCAGATATTCTCCATTCAAAATTCCCTGGAGAGTAGCAGGAAGCTGGTTTAATATTTTCAAGATCCTAGGTCCTTTGTGACCAAAAGGTAACTTGAGCCCCAATATGGGATCAACTAAAGCAAGCATTTTCTTCAGTGGAAGATTTTGAGAGATCCGGAATCTAATTCTCAAGGCCGCTGTGGCAATTGCTTCATTTGGAGAACATCTCATTTGCTTGCATTTTGGACACCAGGGTACTGAATGTAGTCTATTACATTTACACTGGAAATAGAAAAACACTTAGCCAGACATCCCTGCCCAGAACCTGCCTTTCACAAAAAGCACGGGCTGTCAGAAGCAGAAATTAGTGTTTATCCTTCTTATATCAAGTGTCTATGACATAGGAATAATAATATTTATAATTTATTGAGTATTTAATGTGCAGGGCACTGTATAAGTACTTTACATATGTATCTGTATATCAACCTATGATTATATTCACATATATATTTAATATATATTCATAGATAGATGGTAAATAGTAAGATAGACAGATGATAGAGAGAGAGAGAGAGAGATGAAAGATCTCCACTTTTAAATCCTCTTATGAACTCCTCATTTTAGAGATTAGGAAATTGAAGCAACAAAAATGAGTAATTGGTTCTGAAGAATCAAACTAACATGGAGTCACCTATATCAGGGACAAAATGGAAACAGTCAGCACAGATGCATAAAATAAACTTAACCTAACCTTACAGGAATTTACCACAACAAGTTACCTCTGTATTCAACAGAGGATGTCAGCCAACCCCCCAAAACCAAGTCTGTTCATGCCCATTCTGGACTTCCTTATTCCCCTGACTCAGCTACCTTGATCCAAATAAGAAAGAACACCATCAGGCAACTAATCAACTGAAAAATCCAAATAAGTTCCACATTTACCCCATAAAAATCTCCTAGTCTGTGAACAACTTGGAATTCCCATTTTTCCAATAGCTTGAGTTTCCTGGTTTGCAGGTCAAAAGCCTTCCAATAAATTCATCTTTCTGCCTTGTTTTATATTCAGCATGCAAAGTCTATTTTTTGACAGTTTAAAGCACACAGCTAATAAAAGGAGGCAGACCCTAAATTGAGTCGTGGCAGTATAATGCTAAAATGGAAGCAACTTAGGTTTGCATTTAGGTCCTCTGGTTCCAAACACAATATTGAAATTCTAAACTGATTTTACAAGGGAAATTTTGAGGTTCAGGTGTATGGGGACCCCACTACAGATGTTTCCTCAAGTGTCTAATGACAACTTCACATGGTGGGAAAAAGAGGCCTCCTCAGGCCTATGACTCTGACTTCTGACTCTGAGGGAGGGACAGGGTCTCCTCTGTGTCCCTGGTGATGAGCTCGTGGTACAGTCACTTGACTTATTAAATCACCAACCTCTTTCCCCAAGAGTCACCCCAGATGAATACAGTGATTGTACTTAGGTTGATCTCTGTAATAGTAGAACAGAATCTTGACCCCAGGCTTGACAAATGCTCCTGCTCTGGCCCTTTCTGAGACAATAAATAAGGAACTCTGTCTGGCTGCAGCCCCAGTCTGCACATCCAGATCTGCACTGCATGAGGGCTCCGTCTCTGCTTGAACCTGGAAGTTAATAAATCCCATGAGGAAATGGGCACTTCCTTGTGGTATAACTGAGGAAGTTTCTCCTTAAGCCTGGTGGACCTTAGAATATACAGGAGTCCTCATTGGGACTGGGTCTTTCAGAGTCTCTAGCAAGTTCTCACTTCTATCTTTCTTCTTGCTATTATCCCTGCTGTGTCCTTGTCCGTAAAATTCTCATACTCCCCGCATGATGTGCATAACCTCTCTGTTATCTCTGAGATGTCAAGACTTAATCAAAAGTTATACATGTCCAAGAAGCTGTGGATGTCGCATGTGTATCTCCTGCCCTGTTCTGCTTGTCTGAACACTTGCCTTCTTCTTGCACTCCCACCTCTTTCTCATCATGGGAGGAAATTGCTCAGATTTGTTATTACACTCGTCCCACGTTTGTCTCTTTCCTTTCCTGCTACCCCAATGGTTCTAGACTGTTCCTGCTGCAATCACAGCTTTTCTCCAACTCTGCCACCATTAATGCCCATATCTCCAGTGCCCAAACAACACCACTTTACTGAGGAGTGGAGGCTGCGAGGACACAGACTGTGTCCAGAAGAGGGTGAAATACAAACATTGAGCTTAGTCATTAGATCCAATCAAACTTCTGGAGTCAAATCCTCATCTCCTGCAGAAAATCAACAGTCTCTATTTGTCATCACCTCTAATCCTCTAAGCATTGTTGTAAAAGCAATCTTTGTAAGCTATTACTTCATACTCCTACACAAAAAAGCTCTAACAACAATAAATAAGAAAGCACTGGGGTATTTGTTATATGTTTGCCTTTTTTATTATCTAATTTAAAGCTCACATAATTTGGTGAAGTAGGTGCTATTCTTGCCTCTCCATTTAGAGTTGAGGAAAACTGAGACTCAGATTGGTTAAATAACTTTCACAGTTCCACAAACTTAAAAAGTGATAGATGTGGTTGGTGAATCCAGGCACTCTGAGCCTTCCCCTTTGACCACAACTGTATATGACTCTCAAGTCTGGGTTTGTATGCACTGGCATCGGAGGGAACACATGGTCAGATCATAGGGCCTTTGGGGTCTTGTCCAGGCTTTGGATGCTATCTAAGTGCAATAAAATGCACTGGGTCTTATATGCAAACAATGAATCATGGAATGCTACATCAAACACTAGTGATACTAGTGATGTACTGTATGGAGACTAACATAACATAATAAAAAATAATAATAAAATAAAACAGAATTTCCTGCTGAGAAACTTGCTCAAGAAAAAAATGCATTGAAAGATATAAGGCGGGGTGGGACATAATCTGATGTATATTTTTAAAGGTTCACTATAGTCCCCTTATAGGGAATGGCCTGTAAGGCAGCAAAAGTAGGACCAGGGGTATTAGTGATCAACCTATGAAGAAATATAAGAGAAAGATAACTGCTCTTATTAAAATGATGGTATCCCTGGGATAACTCTACTTCATCATACTGTATTATCATTTTTATGTGTTGCTGGAACATATTGACTATTTTTTGAGGAGTTTTGCTTCTGTGTTCAAGAAGGGTGTTTGTATTTGTCTTCTCTTATTAAATATTTTTCAATTTTTGGTTTAGAGTTATGCTATTTTCATAAAATGACTTAGAAGACATTCTCTCTTCTGGTTTTTGGACAGAGTTTGTATTATACTGGCATTATTTCTTCCTTAATTTTTGGTTGAGTTTACCAATAAAATAATCTGAGCCTGAAATTTAGTTTATGAGAAGACATTTTATTAAAATTTTAATTTCTTTACCAGATAGAGCATTTTGCTTTTTCCTTCTTAAACCATTTTTGAAAATGTGTGTTTTTTTTCCAATTAATTTGTTCTTCTAATGTAAGTTAACAAAGTTATTGTAAAAACATTTTTATATTCCTTATTATCATTTTATATCTGTAAGGTCATATAGTGATATCCCCCACTTTAATGTTGATAATCTGTATTCTCCTTTTTTCTCTCATTCTTTTTTTTTTTAGATTTTATTTATTTATTTGACAGATAGATCACAAGTAGGCAGAGAGGCAGGCAGAGAGAGGAAGGCAAGCAGGCTCCCTGCTGAGCAGAAAGCCTGATGCAGGGCTCGATCCCAGGACCTTGGGATCAAGACCTGAGCCAAAGGCAGAGGCTTTAACCCACGGAGCCACCCAGGTGCCCCTTCCTCAATCATTCTTGTGGAAAGTTTTTCAAATGTATTATTCTTTCCAAAGAATTACCTTTTTTAATGAGATGAAATTCATGTAACATCAATTAACCATTTTAAAGTATAGAATTCAGCGGCATTTAGTGCATTCAGTGTTGCACAACCACACCTCTTTCTGATTTCAAAACTTTCAAAACCTCAGAACATCCATAACCACTGAGTAATTACACCTCATTCTTTCCATCCTCCCAACAGTCCCCAAGCAATCATTAATCTACTTTCTATCTCTAGGGGCTTTCCTATTCTGGATATTTCATATAAAAGAGGTCATACAGGGGCACCTGCCTAGCTCAGTTGGTGGAACATACGATTCTTGTATCTCCAGGTTGTGAGTTCAAGCACCATATTGGTTGTAGAGATTACCTAAAAATAAAATCTTAAAAAAAAAACAAAAACAAAGACAAAAAGAAAAAGAGGTCACATGGTTCACCTCCCCTTCCAATTTCCCTCAACTCCCTAATCACCCTGAAAAACAATCTGAGGGTTTTGAAGGGGCGAGGGGGGTGGGAGGATGGGGGAACCAGGTGGTGGGTATTAGAGAGGGCATGGATTGCATGGAGCACTGGGTGTGGTGCAAAAACAATGAATACTGTTATGCTGAAAAGAAATTTAAAAATAATTAAATAGATAAATAAATAAATAAATAAATAAATGGTTAAACATAGACTTACTATATGATCCAACAACTCCACTGTTAAGTATATACCCAAAGGAAATGTAAACATATGTCCACACAGAACTTGTATATGAATATTCATAGCTGCATTATTTTATTAGTCAAAAATGAAAACAATCCAATTAGCCACAAATTGTTGAATGGATAGACAAAATGTCCATACAATGGAATATTATTTAGCCATAGAAAGAAATGAAGTAGTGATGTGTGTGTTATAACACTGATGAACCTTGAAAACATCATGCTAAATGAAAGAGGTCAAACATAAAAAGTCACATATTATATGATTCAATTTATATGAAATATCCAGAATAGGAAAATCCATAGAGACTGAAAGAAGATTGGTGGTTGCCAGGGGCTGGGGGAAAAAAAAAAAGAGGTCACACGGTATATGATGTTTATGTCTGGCTTTTTTAACTTAGTATTTTGTTTCAAAGTTCGTATTACTCTGCCCAGGAGATCATAACAAAATACCACAGACTGGTGGCTTAAACAACAGAAATTTATTTTCTCACAGTTCTGGAAGCCAGAAATCCAAGATCACAGTACGAATATGGTTGGTTCTAGTGATGATTCTCTTCTGGGATTGCAGGCAGACAACTTTCTCACTGTGTCTTCACAAAACATTTCTTCACTGTGTTCTCAGAGAAAGAGAGTGGGATGAAGGATGAGCTCTCTGGTGCCTCTCCACATAAAGACACTAACCCTATCAGGCAAGGCCCCACCCATCATAAATTTAAATTACTTTAATTACTTCCTTAAAAGTTCCTTCTCCATATACAGGCTTACTGAGGGTTCAGACTTCAACACTGAATTTTGGGAGGTCACAAACATAGTCTCTAACAAGATCCATCCTATCACAGTATTATTAGTGTCTCATTCTTGTGAATTTGATGTTAAATCTCTGAGTCCATGGCCAAATCTGAGGTTATAAAGATTTACTCCGATGTCTTCTTCTACTAGTTTGAGTTTGAGTTCTTACATATTTGTCTTTGATCCATTTCAAATTAGTTTTTATATATGGAGAGAGGGTCCACTTGACTGCTTTCATGTACAGTTGTCCAGTTTTCCCAGCACCATTTCTTGAAGATACTATTCCTCATTCAATGATCTTGCACCTTTGTAAAAAATCAGTTAGCCAAAGATTTTCAGTTTTCCGGACTCACAGTTACATTCACTGGTATCTATTCTTTTTTAATTTTTATTTATTTTTTAAATTTTTTTCAGTGTTCTAGAATTCATTGTTTATGCACCACACCCAGTGCTCCATGCAATACGTGCCCTCCATAATACCCACCACCAGGCTCACCCAATCTCCCACCCTTCACCCCTCCAAAACCCTCAGACTGTTTTTCAGAGTCCACAGTCTCTCGTGGTTCATCTCCCTCTCCAATTTCCCCCCACTCCCTTCTCCTCTCCATCTCCACATGTCCTCTGTGTTATTTCTTATGCTACACAAATAAACAAAACCATATGATAATTGACTCTCTCTGCTTGACTTATTTCACTCAGCATAATCTCTTCCAGTCCCATCCATGTTGATACAAATTTGGGTATTCATCCTTTCTGATGAAGACATAATACTCCATAGTATATATGGACCATATCTTCTTTATCCATTCATCCATTGAAGAGCATCTTGGTTCTTTCCACAGTTTGGCGACTGTGGCCAATGTTGCTATGGCCCTTCTTTTTCTTACATCTGTATCTTTGGTGTAAATATCCAGTAGTGCAATTGCAGGGTCATAGGGAAACTCTATTTTTACTTTCTTAAGGAATCTCCACACTGTTTTCCAAAGTGGCTGCACCAACTTGCATTCCCACCAACAGCATAAGAAGGTTGCCCTTTCTCCACATCCTCTCCAACACACGTTGTTTAGTGTCTTGTTAATTTTGGCCATTCTAACTGGTGTAAGGTGGTATCTCAATGTGGTTTTGATTTGAATATCCCTGATGGCTAGTGATAATGAACATTTTTTCATGTGTCTATTAGCCATTTTTATGTCTTCATTGGAGACATGTCTGTTCATGTCTTCTGCCCATTTTTTGATGTGATTATCTGTTTTGTGTGTGTTGAGTTTGAGGAGTTCTTTATAGACCCTGGATATCAGCCCTTTGTCTGTATTGTCATTTGCGAATATCTTCTCCCATTCTGTGGGTTGCCTCTTTGTTTTGTTGACTGTTTCCTTTGCTGTGCAGAAGCTTTGTATCCTGATGAAGTCCCCAAAATTCATTTTTGCTTTTGTTTCCTTTGCTTTTGGAGACTTATCTTGAAAGAAGTTGTTGTAAAAAAAAAAAAAAGTTGTTGTGGCCGATGTCAAAGAGGTTACTGCCTATGTTCTCCTTAGGATTCTGATGGATTCCTACCTCACATTGCAGTCTTTTATCCATTTCGAGTTTATCTTTGTGTATGGTGTAAGAGAATGGTCGAGTTTCATTCTTCTACACATAGCTCTCTAATTTTCCCAGCACCATTTATTGAAGAGACACATAGACCAGTGGAACAGAGTAGAGAGCCCAGATATGGACCCTCAACTCTATGGTCAAATAATCTTCAACAAAGCAGGAAAAAATATACAGCAGAAAAAAGACAGTCTCTTCAATAAATGGCACTGGTATCTATTTAAACCCTTATGCTATTACCACACTGCTTTGATGGCTGCAGCTTCATAGTAAGTCCTGAAATTGGGACATATGAGTCATCCAAATTTATTAATATTTTTCACTCTTATTTTGTCTATTCAGAGGTCCTTGCAATTCCATATTAATTTAAGTATTGACTTCCAGTTTCAAAGAATTAAATTTTGACTTTGTAAGTTTTCTCATTTCTTGTTCTGTATTTCATTGATTTCTGATTGTTATTTTTTTTGCTACTTTGAAATTAATTTGCTTTTATTTTTCTATCTTCTTATGGTAAAAATGTAGTTCATTAATGTTAAGCCTCTTCCTTTTCTAATATAAGCTTTTAAAGTCATAGATTTACTATATAGGTCTAGAAAATCCCACAAATTTTGATATACTATATTTTAAAATATTATTTTGTTCAGAATATTTTCTAATTTCTCTTATAATTATGATTAATTATTTGATCTATTGTTTATATCAATGTAGACTATAAAATTTTCACATATTTGTATATTCTGGATATTTTATTGTTATTGATACCTAATTAAATTCAATTACAGTAAAAAATATATTCTATAATATTTTAATTTTTTTTCAAGTTTATTGATACTTATTTTGCAGTCTGACATTGGGTAACATACATGATATCCTGTTGTATCCTCTAAAGTAATTTTTTTCCTCAGTTGTGTATAGTGTTCTATAAATATTAATTATGTCAAGCTGTTTAATGAATTGTTATTTATTTTTGTCTGATTGTTTCATCAGTTATTGAGGGGATTGTTAAAATATCTAGCTATGCTTATAAATTTTTCTAATTCTCTTAATATCTGTCAGTTTTCTCTTCATTTACTTTGAAATTATGGAGAAAAGCCCTGGGCAGAAAAGGAGATAATTCTGTGTTCAAAGAGGGACTCTTGTCAGTGTGCAGAAGGCTGTCTGCCCCAGAAGTTGTCCAAAAGGACTTGTAACTACATTTGAATAGTCTTGAATCAAAATACTAAGACCTTTCATATTCTTATTTTACAATGGGCTTTTTTTGTTTTTTTTTTGTTGTTGTTGTTTGTTTTTAGGCAAGAAAATGTGGTTGAGTCCATAGAGTGAAGTTTCTCCTCATAGTAGTGTATGTGGTGAAATCATATGTGTACTGCCTATCACACACATCCGATCATAGTCAGGGTTTTGGAGGTTGGGAGAGGTCACTGCATTAACCTGATTTTTCATTTGAGGCTTTAAGGAATGAAGAGGATGTTGCTCCCTGTGCCCCATTATAGAGCATTCTGGCCTCTGCCCTGGATTTTCTGGATGCCAGTAGGATTCTGCTGTATCCTCTTGGGCTCAATTCTCTCACTGGGGACAAGGGAGAACCCAGGGCTTTCTTATGCTAATTATATTCCCAGTCTTCAGAATAAAGAAGGTAAGAAAATAAGAAAGGAGAGATGAGTGGAGGAATGGTTAAAAAAGGGGGGTAGAGGGAGAAGGGCAGTAAAATTCACCATGATACCTGGAAAAATCTGTTCCCATTCATCCTTAATCCCCACAGTCTCAGCAATGGCTGTTCCCAAAAATACTTCTGAATCACCAACCTAGATGGAATCCCCATTCAGTCCAATATTTCCTCAGATTAACCTTCTTCAATCTTTGCAGATGAACTCCTTTCCATAGCCTATCATCAAAACCTCAATACTTTCCTGTGTGCACACACACACATACACATACACACACACAAAGAGGAAGGAGAAAAGAGAAAAAAGAAAAAGAAAAGACAAAAAGGTGAAGAAGGAAGAAAAGAAGGGGGAAAAAGTGAAAATATGGAAACATGAAGTCTTATACCAAAGAGAATATTACTTCTGGCAAATGTCCTTATATGCCTACTGGCTTCTGCCCCTTTCCGTGTGTGTGCATGTGTGTATGTGGGAGTGTGTGCAACATCCTTGCTGTATCTGCTTTCATCTATTGTTTACTGCAAACTTTTTATAATCTGGCACTGGACCTTTCCCATAAGTCTATTGCAACAGAGTGGGTATATACTAATTGGTAATAATTATAACAATGGCAGTAATAGTGATTGATGTTGCTGACTTCTCCAGATTCCTATGATCCAACAACAGCATCTGTTATTTCTGCAGAGAACACAGGTGGAAAACTGTGGGGGGGGAGAATATATTTTCAAACCAATGTACCAAACTTCCATTTATGACTTTCCATAATAAGACACACATAAATTACTTAATAGTTATAAAAGAACACAGGTTAATGAGGAAGCTTATTTATATATTTTTGTCATGTCCAGTAAAAAATCAGTTTTGTTTCTAATAAGAGATACATAATTTCTAGACAAATAACTAAGGGTATCTTTGCATTGACTTACTATTTTATCTTCTATCATAGTTCTTTAAAGACTAAGTACATTAATGCTTACATCTGTTATCCCAAACTTATTTCCTGTAGGAATCTTACTATTACTTTGATAGTTTAGCATTAATTTGTCTTGATGTATCCTTTAATCACTGTGATTACTTAAGTCATTTAAAAGATCTGGCAAAACAAATTACTAATCCAAAATTGCAGCCTTTTATTTCTAGGAAACTTTGGGATTTATAAAACTGTATTTGTTCTTGGGGAGGGTATTCTTCCTGGCCAGGTGTATCACTGGGAGGGTGGGGCATTTTCCTTTCCACATTCTTCCTCTCTGAAACTCACAACAGCTTGTGCCTTCTTTCCTATTTGACACCTCACCCTCTAGTCACTCCAGCTGGGGAGGCAGCCCCAACCCCCATGCATTCAGTCCTTGAATAAAGGTCCCCTCTGAGTTCCTAAAGGGGAGGAGAGGCTTCTCTTCAGTGTTTTGCTGCTGACCCTGGACAGGGCATAGCGTGAGAGGTCCAATGTACCAAATATACTTTTGATCTAAAAAATTCATACCGAAACTTGTTCTTTGTTTGCCTTTTCATTCACTTGGTCATATAATCATGCTCTGCTTGCTTGCTTCTGTGCTGCTCCATGGGGAGAGAGTAAGCCACCCCCCTCTCTTGATTTTCCTACTTCCCTGTACTTGGAGTTGGGTAAGAAGTTTGAACCAAGATGTGCTGTGCAGATTTTCCTTATCTCTTGCACACTACTGGTTGGAAGGGTAGAAGCCCTAGATTTAAACTAGAGAGAGGGGTTGATTTCTAAGCCCCACTTAGGCCTTGAACCTAAAATGCATGTCTGACCATATGATCTCTCTCTTTTTTTTAAAGATTTTATTTATTTATTTATTTATTTATTTATTTGAGAGAGAGAGAGAGAGAGAGAGCATGATAGGGGGAGGTTCAGAGGGAGAAGGAGACTCCCTGCAGAGCAGGGAGGCCAATGCAGGGCTCGATCTTGGAACTCCAGGGTCATGACCTGAGCTGAAGTCAATCGCTTAACCAACTGAGCCACCTAGGCGCCCCTGACCATATGATCTTTACCAAATTCTGCATTAAGTGTTAGTTGGCCACTGCAGTCCTTAATAGTGTTACTTAACTATAAATAGTTAAGTGGCAGTAACTTTACTACACCTAGGGTGCCTGGGTAGTACAGTCCATTAAGCTCCTGACTCTTGCTTTTGGCTCAGATCATGATCTCAGTGTCCTGAGATCCAGCCTATATTGTCCTGAGATCCAGCCTATATCTCTGCACTCAGCAGGGAGTCTGCTTAAAGATTCTGTTCCTCTGCCCCTCCCCAACACACACACACACACACACACACACACACACACACACATGCTCTGTCTCTCTCACTCAAATACATTAATTAAGTTAAATAAATAGTGCTACTTTGAGCTTACAGATGATTTGCCAGACAGGATCTATGTACTTCTGAGTGTTAGAATACAACCCACAGTACAAAAAAGAAGATCATACCTACACTATAATAACTAACATATAATACCTACTAGGAGTTGCTAGGTAAAACACAAGATTCCCTGTTAAATTTGAATTTCAGATAAACATTTTTTAGCATAATTTCATCTCAAATATTTCATGGGATATATATGTACTAAAAAAGCATTTATTGGTGATCTAAAATTCAAGTTTAGCTGAAAATCTTTTTGTTTACTTATTTATTTGCTTTGTTTTTGCAAAACTTGCCACAATAAATGACTGTGTTATTGAGCATAGACTCCAGTGCCAAATTGCTTGCATTTCAAATACCTACTGTGATTTACCAGACCTTGGTAAATGATCTTGGTAAGTGATCTTGGATGATTTTATTTTAACAAATTCTTCCTCAGTCTCCACAACTGAAAAAGAAACATGATAATATCTCATATGTTTAGTGTGAGGATTATATGAATCAACATACATGAAGTGCTCAGAACAGCGCCTGGCATATGGTAAGTACCACATAAGCACTAACTGATCCTTAACGTGTGTTCAGTTGAAATTCCCTTTTCAGGGGAATTTCTCTTTTCAGAAGTTCTTTGGTACACAAAGTTTTCCAATTTTCTACATTGTGTGACTGACCTTTTTCTATGCAAAAGAAAAAATTTGTTTTTAAGTTCAGTGTATATTTAGGTTATGTGTGTACATGCATGAATATGTATGTATGTATCCATCCCTCTTTGCTCCTCCTTTGCTTGTCACTCACTCCCTTGTTTATCTCACTCAGTGTCTTTCCTTAGCAGACAAGTGTGGCACTAACCAAGAAGACAAAATTTAGCATGTGTTAATGAGGACTGGGATTAGATTACGAAGTCCTTTGCAGACAGCAGCAGATACCAAGACCAGAGGATGGATTTTACCAAAGCTGCCTAGAATGGAAACAGATACTGATGACCAATTAGCCCCAAGATGGGTAAGGAAGAACAACAAGTCTCTGGGGAGCAGAGGAGTAGGGTAAATTTAGGGTTCTTTGCCCAAAGGTTTGGATTCAGAAACAAAAAAATCAAAAATTACAACCAGAAATGGTCAAGCAGGGTTGGATACTTTGAACTTGAGCTGGCCCATGCTCTCCTGGACTGACTACTTAGAGCCAGGATGATGGGCAGCCAACTCAGGCCAGAGTCAGGTTGTACTGAACAAAGTTTTTCCTAAGCCATCAGTCAAGTTCTGATTAAAGTTTTGAGCCAGGTATTCCAGCAGGCAGGGCACAAGCAGCCTCCTCTAGGTGAAGTTACCCAAATGTATATGAATCCACCTCCTACATATCATCCTGCCTTCCTTTCTCCATCTCCTTTACTAGGAACTCAAGAATATAATTGTTGAAGTTCTTGTGAAATACAGATCTGCATCTAACCAGGACCCTAACATCTCAATCACAGTGCCCCAAACCCCCTGAGACCATGAGGTCTCACAATGACTTGGAAAAGAACGAGGCTCTAAAACTAATTTTGCCTTTATTCCTCATGCCCATTCCTTCTCCTGTCTCCATCCATTCTCATGTTCCCTCTCACATCAGGCATGAGACTAGCCAAAGCTCTTCTCCTGGAGCAGAGGGGACAGCTGCAATGCCCAGAAACTAGTGAAGCCCATGACCCCTTCTCAGCATCCATCTCTCTGCCCCAGGTGTCCCAACATCCTTCCTCAACTTCCTTGTGCCCGGGGAGTCACTTTGCTGACACTGACAAAGAGGGAGATGCAGGTTTAGGGTATGCATAGTGTCCCACAGAGAAAAGCACTCACCATCAAAAGCATCTTCCACACACTCTCAGAGGTTGACTCTATTCTCTAACCTCTCTCTGTCAGTTCTGAAGGCAGGGCTATGCCTTCCTGTGCTTGATATGACAAGTATTATTTTAGAACCATTTAGTATTTTATATTAGAATTTAGCAATATGGGTATTGTTTAGAGGCTGAAAAATGAGATACCAAAAGAAATGTATCATCCAAGGACCAGTACATTTTGGTCTTTACCAACAAAAAGAAACAGAGATCAAGGGCAATTACCTATGTAATTAGTGCTTAAAACTCTCTTGGTCTCAATTTATCTGGATATGTTGGGTCAATTACCTGGTTAATTACCTATATTATTCATTTATTGTATCGGTAAAGAGCCCATGGACTTTGGCAACTATTTTTCAAATTGGTTTAGCAAATGTTTTCATTATTGTATCATTGTACTAATTAGTATACATTCTATTAATATATTATAATCATTGCATATTATCATTATTATAATTTCATCAGCATCATAATTATTGCTATTATTGTTATTAGTTTCATCTGAAAAAAATTTTGAAAGAAAAAAAAGAAGCAAGAGCTTGAAAATGGTTTCACTTGAAGCTCTTAAAAGAATAAGAGGTATTGAAAGTTTTTTTTCCTAAATTCTGGCAATCTTGGAAATTATCACAAGAATTTCTTTTATAATTCTTTATATGATTAAGAAAAAACACATATTTAAAAATTGGTTTATTTGCACAAAAAGCAGCTTTGGGCAAATTAAAAATTCTAGTAAATTGAAGGAAACTGCCTTAGAATGGGATGTCTTGGCTAGTGGAAGAATCTGAGTTTCTTGACTGTGTCAGCCAGGCTCCTTGCCCCGATTTATGATTCACAAACATCTTCCTCAGAAGAGAACCTCTGCATGATTGTTGGAAGACTTGCTTCTCTTCACTAAGTATATATTACTCTTAGGATCACGTAATGAAGAATTTGTGTGAATGAATGATAGCACCTCTAGTTCAATTGTCCATTTATGCTGATTTATTCTGGCATGTGTCACATCAGCCACCTCTTAAGTGTTAGCACTAGGATTAAAATCAAGTCTTAGCTCTCCCACCCTGATGTCTTCCCTCTCCACATGTGATCCTGACTCAGGACCAGTGTCCCACAGCATCCTTTGTCTGGCTGATGCAGGCCTTTCTACACACTGTGGGGTCTACCAGGGCTCTAGAGGAGGCTCTTGAGACAGTGGAAGCCTGAGTCAGAGTTTTCCTACTGTAATTCTTCCATACTCTTTCATTACTGTATTTAAATTATTTTGTAGTTCTCTAGACTCTTGGGAACTTCTCTTCATAAACTATTTAATAAAGTTTGCCTGTATCACCTAAATTGTCTTCTTCAATCATTTATAACTCTACACAAAAGTACTTCTTTAAAGGGGGATTCAAACAGCTTGTCTTCATTTCTACCTAACCCTTTCACTGTTCAGACTCACTTCACATATGTTTGGGGAGCAGCTCTTCCAGGATTGTAGTGGGCTTCTCTTTCTGAGAAAGGCTACTGGGATAAGTTAGAACCTTAAGCCCCTTCCAAAGAGACTGAGCCCTTTGGAAGCCCAGACTTTCTTTCTCCACTCAAGGCTGTCTTCCCTACACATCAAGAGTCACAACTGGTCAAGAGATTACCAAGCTGGTCCCCTGTGATCCTGCCTACAACATGTAATGCCACACCTTCCTCCTGATTATTATCAAGACCCATTCCCTCTGCCAGTACAGTGACTCCTTTATTGCCTGCTGGTCCCTGGACAAGAGGAACCCAATGTGCCCAGAAGCAGCTATAGTTCATAATTCAATGGGGGCCTTGCTGTGTTTCTGGAGAAAACATTCCCTCATTAGAAACTATGTTTCTGGAGAAAACATTCCCTCATTAGAAACTATGATATCCATACCTAAAGAGCCCAGTGGGAAAAAGAAGAACAAAATCCTCCACTGGGTCATTGTAAATGAGTGTACTTATTCTTTTTACCTTTGTTTTTTTCTTTTTACTTATCATTCTTCTTTTTACCTATTGTTCCCATAGCTATGGGAACATTTTTTTTCCCCTCTTGGGAACATAGTGTCAAATAAAGGTCTTTGATTCAATGCATATGATCCACCCTGGAGGATAGTATCATAAAGTATTGGTTCTAGGCTGGCAGCTTGGATATGGCTTTGGAAAGCTGTTTCAGCAGTCTCACTAGGCAATAGTTTCTGAGTGGTATGATGTGTGATACAATGAGCTCTGTGCTGTAAAGTAGGCCACCTAACCTGACATGATATTATGTAAGACCTCAGGCCTCTGGATCAGACACATCATGAGTTCTCAGATAGTGATGTTAGACTGCTGGCAGGAAATGTGATCACATACTTGGAATATTGTCTGTTCTTGTGAGATCAAAGCACCTTACTTCATAATGAGAAGGGGATACAAGTTTGTGGTAACGGGTAACAACTGCTTAATATAAGTCCCCTTGGACTCAGGGATACCTTAGCAAGGTCCCCAAGTCCTTCCCTCCTTAACTGACACCCCAGATACCACATGTGCTAAGTTGATAAGTGGCCCTTATAGCATACTATCATAAACTTAGAAAAACAATTTTCTTTTTGGGGACATCCTTGAGGACCCATTAGGATTCAAATTCAATCAACTGGGTAAGGACTCATAAGAAATGTAGTTCTACCCTACTTAGTATTTCTTTCTACAGTTCTGCTACTGTTTTATTTCTACAATTCTGCTACTTTTCAAGCTATTTAACCACCAACAACATTTGCATCTTCTCCTCTGGGATAAGTATTAATAAACTTTGATCTCATGGTTGATGTTATTAGTGTAGCTGCCTGGGAAATTCCCAGGAGGGGGATTGTGGAAAGGACTTATGGGATGGACATTGGAAATATGCATGTAAGGTGAAAGGGATCTCATGTGGTCAATTTGCCACCATGTGGTTGTTGATTTTCTCAAGGAATGTTGCCACATTGTGGGTACATCATTGGTCTTTGTTACAGGCTATTAGGACATCCAACAGTGACAGTAACTAGGCAGTTTATGGTGGAAGTCCATGCTGTTGGATCCTTGCATAGCCTCCATCTCTGCGGCTGTGGCCCTTTTGTTGATGTGCCCATTGCCATTGGGTGGCTGATGACAGAGGCTGGTGAAATCTTTTGGCTCAGTTATTTTTCTAGTTGCTGGTTTGGTGATTCTTCCATGGCAGCTGCTCTCTCATGGGCCTTAATATATATAATGGAAAAATCTTCACACTTTTTGTATACGCCAATATGTGCATTCTTATACCTTTATCACCTCTATCTCAGACATTCTTGTCCCTTATCTTCCAATATTTTTCTTTCCACATCCCAGAGCAACAGGATAGGCCTTTGCCATTGCTTCCAAATATGTATGTATGATGTATGATGTATAATTTTATATAGGCTACAATTTTTCAATTTTTCAAATTCAAACTTTTTAGGCAATTTTTCAGGCCAAAAAAACAAAACAAAACAAAACAAAAACCTTTCTATTCAAAATGAATCACTATGACTGACACCCAAAGGTCTTTTTATTGCAAAGCTTTCCCCTTGTCATTATTTTCAAAGGCCACCCTTAAGTAAAGCTATGATGCAGCTGCCATTTATTTTTGGCTTATACTCAAACCAAGCCAATCTGTTTGTGAACCAAAAATTTAGACTTTTCCCTCTTTCTTCACCTCTTCAAACAAGATTTCTTCACAAAAGTAGAAGAATGAACTGAGGGAAAGTCACTGAAGCAAAAAAAATTGGCTTCCATGAAGATTTGGGATATCTGTTAATATTTCTTGCTTATATCCTATGGTTCTGCTCCTGTTTAATTCTGGGATGTTCTACTTCTACCTTACAATGGATTGGTGCTGGGCCTGTTCAGTCTTAGCATAGTAGAGTTGATGGTACTGAACTCATATTGACAGTTTTGAATGCATAATCCACCCAGGTGCCCCTTTGATCTTTTTATTAGAAATAGAATACACCTAAAATAAATACAAATACACCTAAAAACAAAAAGCCATTTGCCAAATCAATGATGGCATTCCACATACCTGAAGCTCCACTAATATGTTCTAGCAAATGTTGTATATCTGACCCAGAGGCTTCAAATTAGAAAATTACTCAATTGAATTTGTGATAATTTGTAAATTATGCTTCTGGATTCATCCTCTTTCTAGTAGGTATCAGAGTATTATATGGAAATATTATAAAGCCCACCACCCTTCATTCTTCAGATAATTAAGAATGACACTAATCTCTCCAATTCCCACACCAGGATGTGTCATTGTGTTTTTTTGTTTGTTCCTTTGTTTTGTTTTGCTTAGTTTTTAATCTATCTTCCCAAAGAGAGGAGTTTCAAAGGTTTCCACTTGGCTCATCCAGATAATGGCTTTTGCTATATACAAAATAATATTCCAATGTGTAGATTATACTAATGCCAAGAATATCTACACCAATTATACATTTGGGGATTAGAGAAATAACCATCACAAGGGTTTGTAGAGTCAGTAGACTCACTCTAAACCAGATCTTGACTAGGACTTTATTATTACCTGGACCCACTATATTATTTTGTTTTAAGTATCCCAGTATTGACAGCAATTACATTCTGTGTCCAACAGTCCCAAAAATGCGTGGGTCCCTTTCCTCAGTGCACAGTTACCTAAGAAATGGATAAATAACCATTTGAGGGAGGACTAGAGGAGTCAGGTTTTTGTTTTTGTTTTTTTGTTTTTGTTTGTTGTTGTTGTTGTTGTTGTTGTTTAATGTTCAAGGTCCTTCCTTTTGGGAAATAGGCCACCCTTCAGTCAGTAGGATCAGGTCTGAAAACTGTTTAGGTCAGGAAATTGCACAAAGGATCACAATATTTTATTGGAGCAGATGTCCTCAGCCTCCTAATCATTCACCCTTGTCTCATTCTGTTAGTATGAGCTGAGTATTACCCTTGGCAGCTGCCTATCTATTTGACCTCTAGAGACGCCAGGCTCTGTTAATCATTTCTTCAACTCTTTATCATTCAGGTCCCCTTGGATATCATTCTCACTTTGCCAATCATTATAATAATAATTACAATGCCCTGGCTTCTGGCCACCTGGCCTCTATTATTTTTAGGGTCATGTCATTCCAATTTTATTATAGAATCACCTTTTTGCAAAGGAGAACTACCACTGAAATTTCAATGATACAAATATTCCTATCAGCAGTGTACCTTGATAATGGTAGGTTCCTATGACTCACCTTCTTTCTCATGAGAAGTAATCTCCAATGGCTCTTCCAGCCATACATAGTACATCTACTCCATCATTTCCATTTTCCTAAGCCTTTTAATCCTTTTCCCCACTGTCTTCTATGGAAATTATAGTCATCAGTTTTCCATGCTTCTATGTGCCATCCTTGTAGAAAGTTCATACTAACTTCTGGGATCTTTGCTAGGATGTCAAATCCCAAGTCAATATACTCTCCCTATCAAATTAAATGTTCCAGCCCCCATGACAAAACACTCTTGGAACTCAGTCCCAGTGTGTTCTCCCCAGTTGTATCTGGCACATAATGTCTAGGATTTGGGGAATCCCTTACCTCTCTTTTCAGACAGAGCATATCCTTAGCTTGGTTATGCTGTGAGTAATTATGAGGAGGGTGGCACATGACTTCTGCATCCAATTTCAGTACAGGACAGTACTAGCTCTGAAAAGCAGGGAGTGGGTTATATGTATAGGCACAAATAGTTCAGACAAACTAGTCAAAATCTTGCTTAGATTAGTCAAAACTTTTGGGTCATATGTCCATATATCCCTAACTCAGGCATTAAGATCTCGTGTTTTGGGGCTACCTGGGTGGCTCAGTGGGTTAAGCCTCTGCCTTCAGCTCAGGTCCTGATCTCAGGGTTCTGGGATCGAGTCCCACATCAGGCTCTCTGCTAGACAGGGAGCCTGCTTCCTCCTCTCTCTCTCTCTACTTGAGATCTCTCTCTGTCAAATAGACAAAATCTTTAAAAAAAAAAAAAAAAAGATCTCGTGTTTTCCAAGTCATAACACTGGACTCAACATAACAGACCTCCCTTGGTTGGCTATTGAGTCATATTTGAAATTTTCCCACTTCATTAAGTTCCAGGTATGATCCTTGGCAGGAACCACTTTTCAGGAGATGACAGATTTTTTTTTTTTAACCTATAATCAGGACCTCTGGATTTCACTCCTCATTTCCCATTTTCTGTTACCCCCAGATGTTCATAATATCTCTTGAGTGAAATGCTAGCACTTAAAAATGGCCATATTATCTTTCTATGCAAAATAATACTATTTGCTCCATTTGTTCTACACCTTAAATAAAACACTCTCCCACTGGTATACCACCCTTATCTCAGTTCCTGTGAAACTTTTAACATCTAGACCACTACCTGGTGCCTGAGACCAATTGTGATCTGCCTACCACCACTGATGGAGTCCTCATTGACAAAAAGGAAGTGAGTAATCCAGCTCCGAAATCCCTACTTACCTTCTCAAGACACTCCAAGTACCAACTGTCATTGTTAAAGTTCTCCAATAGCAGAATCTGAAGCAGACTTGGAGTGTAAGATTTTTTGTCAGGGATCAGTATCTTTGAAGGAAAGGGAAAAAAGCAGGATTGGACGGGGAGGAAATGTAAAAGTGTGGTGTGGCACAACCATCTTGGACCACCTAATTAGAAGTTCTGGAAGGAATACTAATGATCATAGTTGTCTTACATTGTGCCAAAATTGTTGGACCTTTATATCTCTATATCAGTCAGTCATTGAGTAAGGACTGCCCCAGGAAAGGATATGCTCTGGAGCCAGGTGGCCTTCTGCTGAGGCAGATCCTAAAGGAACTGAGAGCTAGAGACTTCCTGGTCTCCTCACTGTTCATAACTGAGGAATAATTGTTCATGAAGAGAGATGTGGGAAGTGTATGTCCATGTCTACCACATACCACCAAAGGTTAAAGATAATGAATATGCAAAAACAACCTAGCAGATTAAAGGCAGCTGGTGAACATTATGCCACATCCTTATTATTTAATTTTATAATGGATATGCTTTAGAAAAATAGAGTGTTACAATGACAAGGATCAGAGAGGATTTCCCCCCTTTATATGGGTCCCAAGGATGAGTTCTGCAATCAAAATCATACAACTGATATAGACTAATTCTGAGTGTGAGTGGGACATTATTTTCCAATTTGCAAAAGAAAACCATAGGAGTTCAGAGTTGGAAAGTTGTAAAGTCTAAATCTGAGATGGGGCTTTGTTTTCTGCTGCCATCTAAATCAACAAAAGTCCTATCCAAGTGTCTATTTTTCTGTGTGCTGTAGCATGCTTTTTGGCAACATGAACTCCATCTTTTCTCCAAAGAAATCATTAGTCCTGTTTTCTAGAAAGTTCAACCATTCCCAGGACAGACTAAATGTACCATGCTTTTCTATTTCTAATGCCTTAGACCCCAGAGATGAAGGACTTGAGAGATGTTTTTCAAAGGGCCATCAAGGACTTTGTGAGGAAGGAAGAGAGAATTTTCAGTGATAGAGTAAAAGAGTTTGAGGATACAGAAAGGAAAGATAACAAAAGGGGATATGCCAACTACAAGTCCCTCCCCCAGGGGGGGAAAAATATATGGCCTGGGAAGCAAAGCCAGCCTACAGGCAAGGTGGTACTGGTAGTAAAGGGCATGGGCTGAGTTGGAACTTGGGCATGGCTAGAGAAGAGGAGGAACTTTGGAGGGCCTGGAGAATAGTGTCTTAAAAGAGAGAGCAACTTTGTCATCAGCACCCCAAGGTGATGTCAGCCTGTACTCTGATTCAGGTGAGTCAGAACACAACCAACCCATGAAAATTTATTGGAGATTGAGGCTGAGCACAGCTTCTGCATTTGAGCAGGACTAAACCAAGAGAGGGAACTCCAGTGGACACCAGCATTGCCTTTAAACCACTGCACTTTAGAACAGGGTTTCTTCAAAATGACATAAAATAAGCTTAACTATATATTAATCATAAACATAATTAAAAGCCACCAAATCTTAAGCAAAAACTAGCAAATAATATATTTTGAAATTACAAAAAATTTAAATTTACATTAAATTTTTATTTAAATTATGGAAGTTTATATTTTTAAATGTCCATTAGAACAGCATTTAGAATCATTAAAATCATAGGAGAAAATTAATAAAATGTGTATAAAACCTGTGCACTAAACACTATATGACACTGCTGAGAAATGAAAGAAAACAAAGTTGAGCTACATAGTCCATACAATGCCAATCAAGTCCTAGTAGTGATTGTGGTTTTTACATTTAAAAAGTTTCATACTATAAACTTATTTTGTAAAGCCATAGGGTTCCAGAACATGGTTTGAAATCCCCAGCCTAGGGGCACCAGGGTGGCTCAGTCAGTTAAGCATCTGCCTTTGGCTCAGGTCATGATCCCAGGGTCCTAGGATAGAGCCCCTTGTCTGGCTCCCTGCTCATTAGGGAGTCTACTCTTTCTCCCTCTGCCCATCTCCCTCCACTTGTGCTCTGTCTTTCACTTTTTCTCTCTCAAATAAATAAAATCTTAAAAATAAAATAAAAATAAAATAAAATAATCCCCAGCATATTTAATTCAGCCTTTGGCTCCTCCTCCAGCCCACCTTATTAATTATTCTTCACTAGAATATCCAGATTGCATTTCCAATTCTTCTAAAATTGCCTTACTACAGGTTACTTAATGGGATACAAAATATGAAACTCATTTACTGTTGAATAAGTGTGTCTAGACGTTTCTTTTGCTGCACAATCCCAAGTGTTTTATTATTACATTTTACAAAATTAAGGAGGAAAAATGAATGTTGGCAACCCTGCAAGAAAAATATATAAGATATCTACACCTTGTTTATTTAAGTTGACATGGGAATTTTAGCTCTTACAATAGGTTGAAATTTTTTATGTCAATATCACCTCCAAAAGAGGATCTGAGAAGTTTGATTCCAGAGTCAGAAAGTTTCTTAGGACAGACATTGGGTAATAGAGATTCTTAGCTTTAACTGAGGAAAAGGAATTCTTTGGAAAAAGGAAAAGGGGCAGAGATTCTTGGCTTTTCCTTGCTCAGAACAACTTGGCCTGAAGGACATTAGAATATGTGGATGGCAGGGAAAGGTTGCCAAGGTAATCCTAATATAACTGCCTCTACCCCAGTACCACTGTTCTTTACACCTATTGGGACATCAGTCTTGCCTAGCTTCCAGCCTCTGTATCTCTACCTCCTCCTCAGGGATGAGAGACTCTATTCAACAAGGTCAGCTATGGAGGGAGAGTCTCCCTGTGCAGATGTTGGACTTCATAGGCCTCTTCTCCTCTTCTGTGATTCATTTCACCTGAGGATTTCTCAATAATTGTTGCTCCTGACCCTATTCTGGTTTGGGGGGATGTTGTACTCCATTTAATGGTCTTAATCTAGTTTAGACCATTGAGATCTGGCTGGAATATTTAAACAAGACCTTACTATCAGCCCAGAGAAAACAAAAGGACAATACACTGTGAGTAATGACAACCTGGTCACAGGAATTATAAGACACAGTTGTTTTTCTTTCCTGTGGGTTCCTTCCAGCTCTGTCTCCTTCCATAGCTCCCAGGCCATTTCCCATACAATGGAAAACTTTTACTACTCAAAAGTGTCCTAAAACAAGACAAAGCTCTTCAAGGAGCAAGGTCAAGAGAAACACAGCCTTGCTTACAGGAATGGAGGAAATGTGTAGACCCTAGGGGCTACTGCTGATTGTCTGACTTACCAGCAGGGACCACTGCTGAACCCAATGTAGGCAAAGGCAAATGCACAAACAATGAAATTTAATCTAATCCTGAAGAATACTGGAGGAAGAAATCCTAACAAAGTCATATTTAATTCCAAGCCCCTGCTCCCATAAACAGCAATCCCAGTAAAACTTCTCCTTGCTCTCTTCCCAAGCAGTACTCTGCCCCATTCTCAATTGTCTGCATCCCTTTGCAGGCCTGGTGGTTGGTCCACATGCATATATTCAGTCCAGGCATACCCCCTTTCAAAAGAGAAGGTAAAATAAAACAAAAAAGAGCACTTCAATGAAAAAATAATTAAAACTATGCCTTTAGAATAAACTTCATTTTAATTAATAGATTTTATTTTTAGAGCAGTTTTAAGTTTACAGAAAATTGAGCAATGTATACAGAAAGATTCTATATTCCCTCTCCTTCCCTATCACAATTTTCTGTATTATTAACACCTTGTGTTAGGGTGGTACATATGTTACAATTGATGAATTATTATGGATATATAATTATTAACTAATGTCCATAGTTTACAGTAGGGTACACTGTTTGCATTGCGCATTCTATGGTTTTGACAACTGTGTAATATAATCTATCCACCAATTATAGTTTCAGACAAAATAGTTTCACTGTTCCAAAATTCCCCTGTAATAAATATACTTCTTCTCTCCCCCAGATCACTGGAGTCACTGATCTAAATAAAACCTGTCTCCGGAGTTAGAATTTCTCCAGAATGTTATTTGGTTGGAATTATATCATAAGTAGTCTTTCCAGGTTATGTTCTTTCACTTAGAATTACGCATTTAGTGTTCTTCCTTGTCCTTCATTATAAAACTTATTATTATTGCTGAGTAATACTCCATTATATGAATTACAACTGTGTATTTACCATTCACCTATTAAGGGACATTCTGAATGCTTCCAATTTTGGCAATTATATATAAACCTGCTATAAATATTAATGTGCAGGGGTTTTTTATGGACATGAGTTTTCAACTCATTTGGGACAATAGATGGGTACAATATTGCTTTCTTGTATGGTAAAACTATATTTAGCATGGTACAAAAACTGCCAACTCTTTCCAAGTGACTGCTGTTTTGTTTTCCAACAGCGATGAATAGCAGTTCCTGCTGCTGCACATCCTCACTAGCATTTGGTGTTGTTGCATTTTTTTTATTTAAACATTCTAAAAGGTTTGTAGTGCTATCTTAATGTTGTTTTAATTTGTAATTCCCCAATGACAAATGATATTGAACATCTTGTTATATGCCTGTTTGCCACCTGTATATCTTCTATAGTGAGGTATTAGTTCAATTTTCCCACTTTTAATTCAGTTTTTGTATTATTAAGTTTGAAAAATTCTTTATGTTTTTTGAATATATGTATTTTACCAGATATGTACTTTCCAAAGATTTTTTCACAATCTGTTGATTATCTATTCATTTTCTTAACGGTGTCTTTCTCAGAGCAGAAATTTTTAATTTTAATGAAGTCCAGTTTATCATTGTTTTCTCTTTCATGGACGATGCTTTTACCTAAAAGACATTACCAAACCCAAAGTAAACTTGATTCTCTTTTATGTTATCTTCCAGGAGTTTTATAGCTTTGAATTTTATATTTAGCTTATGATTAATTTTGAGTTCATTTTTGTCAAAGTTCAATGTCTAAATTTATATTTTGCATGCAAATATCCATTTACTCCACCACCATTTGTTGAAAAGACTAACCTTTTTCCATTAAAGTGTCTTTGCTCTTTAATCAAAGATTAGTTGACTGCATTTGTGCAGGTCTGTTACCAGGATATCTATTCTGTTCCATTGATCTGTTTGTCTATTCTTTCACCAGTTAACACATTATACTGATTGTTTAGCTTTGCTCTAACTCTAGAAGTAAGCCAGTGTCAGTTTTCCAATTTTGTTCTTCTTCAAAATTGTGTTAAATACTCTGGGCCTTTGAGTTTCTATATAAACTTTAGAATCAACTTGTCAATAACCACAAAATAGCTGCCTGAACTTTTATTGGGAATTCATTAAATCTATAGATTGATGGGGAAAGAACTGAATCACCAATATTGAGTCTTCCTGTCCATGAACATTTATTTTAATCTTTGTTAATTTCTTCATCTAGATATTGCACATGTTTTCTTATATTTATTCACATGTACTTAATTTGAGGAGCACTAATACAAATAATATTGTCTTTTTAAACTCAAGTTTCTAGGATTCATTTATTGTATAGAAGAAAGACTTAGACTTGTATATTAACCTTCTATCCTCAACCTTGCTAGAATTACCCAGTTCTAGGAATTAGTTTTTGTGTTTGTGTTTATCAGTTCCTTGGGATTTTCTATATATTTAATCATGTTATCTGTGAACAGTTTTCTTTTTTCCAAATATGTATGTCTTTTATATCTTTTTCTTTTCTTATTGTATTATGTAGGACATACTGTACAATGTTGAATAAAAGTGGTCACGGGGTACATCCTTGCCTTGTTCCTGACCTTAGGCATAAAGCCTTTATTTTCTTATCATTAAGCATAATGTCATCTGTAAGTTTTTGCAGAACATTCTTTATCAATTGCGGAATTCTCCTTCCATTCTTAGTTTTCTCAGTGCCTTTTTTTTTTTTTATCATGAATGGGTGTTGAGTTTGCCAAATAATGTTCTTGCATAGATTGATACGATTGTGTGATTTTTCTTAAGACAGTTGAAGTGATGGATTACATTAATTGGTTTTTGAATATTGAACCAGTTTCAATCCTACTTGGTCATGGAGTATATTTTTTAATACATTATTTGATTCATTTTGCTAATATGTTGTTAAGTATTTTTGAATATGTCTGCATGAGAGATATGTGTTCTTCCTTTCTTTTAATGTCCTTGTATTAGGAATGTTCCCTCATAGAATGAATTATTTCCTCTGCCTCTATTTTCTGGGATACATTTTACAAAACTGGAATTTTTTTTAGATGTTTGGAAGAATTTACCAGTAAATGCATCTGGGTCTGGTGCTTTCTGTTTTGGAAGGTTATTAATTATTGATTTAATTTTGTATAGATATAGAGCTATTCAGATTACCTATTTTTGTTTGTGAGTTTTGATAGACTGTGTTTTGTAAGAAATTGGTCCATTTCATCTAGTTAATCAAACAGGCAAAGATTTGTACATAATATCCCTTCATTATCCATACCAGCAGTAGTAATGTCCCTTTTTAATTTCTGATGTTAGTAATTTGTGTTCTTTTTCTTTTTCTTGGTTAGCCTGGGTTGAGATTTATCAATCTTTTTTTGTACTTCATGTTCTGATGTTTATTTATTTATTTTTATTATATAAATTTTAGGTGTGCAACATAATTTGACGTCTACATACACAATACAATGATCACCTGCAAAATTCTAGTTATCATATATCATGTTACAATTGACCACCTTCGCCTATTTTGCTTATCCCTCAACCCCTGATCTATTCTTTGTATCTATGAGTTTATTTTGTTTATTAAGTATTTGTTCATTTTTTTAGATTCCACATGTGAATAAAATCATAGTGTTCCAAGCTTTCTCCTTCTGATTTATTTCACTTAGCATAATACCCTCAAGGTCCATCCATGTTATTGCAAATGACAAGATTTCAATCTTTTTTATGGCTTGGTAGTTTTCCACTGTGAATCTGTATGTGTGTGTGCGTGTGTGTGTGTGTGTGTATGTGTGTGTACATGTTATCTACATATGTATCTATCCTACTATCTATTTGTAATCTATCATCTATCATTTATTTATCTATCCCATTTTCTTTACCATTCATAGACATTTAGGTTGTTCCATATATTGGCTACTATACATAATGCTGTAATTAGCAGAGGGATTCAAAATTTTTTTTTGATTTAGCGTTTTTGTATTCTTTAGGTAAATATGCAGTAGTTGAATTTGATCCTATGACAGTTCTATCCTTAGTTTTTTGAGGAAGCTTCATACTGTTTTCCATAGTAGTTGCACCAATTTACAATCCCATCAACAGTGTACAAGGGTTCCATTTTCTCTACACCTCTCCAACACTTACTTTTTGTCTCCTTGATATTTGCTTTTAATTTTCATTTCACTAATAATTAGTGATAACAAACATGTGCCTGTTGGCCATCTCTATGGTTTTTTTTTTTTTTTGAAAAATGTCTATTCAGGTCTTCTGCCCATTTTTTAATCAGGTAGTTTGTTTTCTTGTTTTTGAGTTGTAGGAGTTCTTTATACATTTTTGATATTAACTCCTTATCAGATATATGATTTATAAATATTTTCTCCCATTCAGTAGGTTTCCTTTTCATTTTGTTGATGATTTCCTTTGTTGTGCAGAAAGCTTTTAATTTGATGTAGTCTCACTTGATTATTTTTGCTTTTGTTTCCCTTGCCTTTGGAGTCAGATCCACCAACACCTCTCTAAGACCAATTTCAAGGAGTTTATTGTCTATGTTGTTTTCTTCTACATAATTTATGGCTTCAGGTCTTATATTCAAATCCATTTTTTCTTTTTTTTTGTTATTTTTTACTATGTTATGTTAGTCGCCATACAGTACATCATTAGTTTTTGATGTACTGTTCCAAGATTCATTATTTACATGTAACACCCAGTTCCCCATGAAATACATGCCCTCCTTAATACCCATCACTGGGCTAACCAATCCCCCTTGGAGTCCACAGTCTCTCAGGTTCGTCTCCCTCTCTAATTCCCCCCCCCTTCATTTTCACCTTCTTTTTCCTAATGTCCCCCAGGCTATTCCTTATGTTCCGCAAGTAAGTGAAACCATATGATAGTTGACTTTCTCTGCTTGACTTATTTCACTTAGCATTAATCCATTTTTAATTAAATTTTGTGTATGGTGTGAGATAGTAGTCTAGTTTCATTCTTTTGCATGTGATGGACCACTTATCCCAACATCATTTCTCCATTCTATGTTCTTGGCTTTTTTTGTCATAAATTAATTATATATGTGTGGGTTGATTTCTGGGCTGTCAGTTCTGTTCCTTTGACCCGTATGTCTGTTTTTGTGTCAGTACCATACTGTTTTGATTACTATAGCTTTATAGTATAACTTAAAGTCAATCATGTTTGATGGGATAAATCCACTTGATCATGGTGTATGACCTTTTAAGTTATTATTGAATTTGGTTTGTTAATATTTTCTTAAGGATATTGCATCTTTTTTCATCAAGGATATTGACTTGTAATTTTCTTTTTATATGATGTCCTTGTCTGGTTTTGGTATCAAGGTAATGTTGGCCTCATAAAATGTGTTTGAAAGCATTCCTTCCTCCTCAATTTTTTGAAAAAGTTTAGAAGTATACATATTAAATCTTTCTTTGAATGTTTGGAAGAATTCACCATGAAGCCATCTGGTCCTGGACTGTTGCATGTTGGGAGATTTTTTTGTTACTAATTCAATTCCCTTGATAGTAACTAGTCTATTCAGGCTTTCTATTTCTTCCTGATTCAGTCTGCGAGGATTGTATGTTTCTTGGAATTTACCCATCTCTTCTACATTGTTGATTTTTTAAAGCACATAACTGTTCATAGTAGTCTCTTATGATCCCTTGCGTTTCTGTAACGTGAATGATAATTTCTGTTCTTTCATTCTGATTTTATTTACTTGAAGTTTCTCCTTTTTCTTCATGAGTCTGGCTAAATGTTTGTCAGTTTTATCTTTTCAAAGAAACTGCTCTTAGGTTTATTGATTTTTTTCAGTGTCTTTTTAGTCTCGATTTTATATATTTCCACTCTGATCTTTCTTATTTTCTTCTTACTACTAACTCACACTTTGCTCTTCTTTTTCCAATTCCTTTATGTGTAAGGTTAAAATGTCTATTAGAGATTTTTCTTGTTTTTTGACGTAGGCCTGTATTGGTATTAACTTCCTTCTTAGAACAACTTTTGCTTCATTCCATGGATTTCTGTATTGTATTTCTGTTTTCATTTGTCTCTAGGTATTTTTTTTAATTTCTCTTTCGATTTATTTGAGGACCTGTTGGTTGATGAGTAGCATGTTTATTCTCCATGTTTTGTGAGTTTTTTTTTTCCAGTTTTCATATTGTAACTGATTTCTAGTTTCATACCATTGTAATCTGAAAAAATGTTTGATGTGATTTCAATCTTCTTGAATTTATTAAGACTTCTTTGTGGCTTAACATCTGACCTATCCTAGAGAATGTCCCATGTGAATTTGAGAAGAATGTGTATTCTGCTGCTTTTGGATGGAATGTTCTGTATTTTTCTAATAAGTCCAACTGATCTAATGTCTTTTGAGACTAATATTATCTTATTGATTTTCTGTCTGAATGATTTGTCTATCTATCGCTATAAGTGGGGACTTTAATGTCCCCTGCTAGTGTTGTATTGCTTTGAACTTGTCCCTTTTGGTCTGTTAATATTTGCTTTATATGTTCTGGTGCTCTTATGTTGGGTGCATATATATTTGTACAAATTGTGTCTTCTTGCTTGATTGACCCTTTTATCATTATGTAGTACCCTTCTTTGTCTTTCATTATAGTCTTTATTTTAGAGTTTAGAGTTTATTTTGACTAACAGGAGAATAGTTATACCAGTTTTCTTTTCATTCAACTTCTCTTCATTGGGGAAGCTGGGTGGGGGAAGAGTCAAAAGGAAAGGAAGAATCCCAAGGGGGCCCCACGACCAGCACAGAACCCCACGTGGGGCTCAATTTCATGACCTTGAGATGATGACCTGAGCCAAAATCAAGTCAGAAACTCAACCAACAAAGTCACCCAGTTGCCCCTGTCCTTTCCTCTGAAGTTAATCTGTTATAGGCAGCAAAAAGATGGGTCTTACTTTTTAAATCCATTCAGCCACTCCATGACCTTTGGTTAACTTATTCCATTTAATTTAAAGTAATTATTGGTGGGTCTGTAGTTATTACCATTTTGTTAATTATTTTCTATTTTTGAAGTCCCTCTCTATTTCTCTCTTCTTCTCTTTCTCTCTTCCCTTATGGTTTGATTGCTTTCTTCAGTGTTACATTCAGATTCTTTTCTCATTTTCCTTTATGTGTTTTCTATGTTTTTTTTTCATGATTATCATAAGGTTCACATATAACATCATGTATATAAATATGATGATATATATTTATGTAAATATAAAATATAAATATAATAAGTCCCTTTTAAATTGATAGTAACTTAAATTTTAACACTTCATCAAGAAGATCTAAAAATTATAATGATATATGCTTCCAACATGAGGGCACCCAAGTCTACAAAACAATTAATAACAAACATAAAGGAATTAGTTGATAATGATACAATAATAAGAGGGGACTTTAATACATTTTAAAACTGTATTTTTAACCCCCACCACATTTTATATTTTTGATGACACATTTTTACATCTATTTATCTTGTGCATTACTTTACTAATTATTGTAATTTCAGTGCTTTTGTCTTTTGATTTTCATACTTGTTTTATAAGTGATTAATCCACTACCTTTACTGTATGTTTACTATTTCCAGTGAGATTATTACTTTTGTATATTTTCTTATTATTACTTAGTATTTTTCCACTTAGAGAGATCCCTTTAACATTTCTAGTAAGGCTGATGATGAACTCCTTTGGTTTTTACCTATCTGGAAAAATTTTGCTCTCTTCTTCAATTATGAATATAACTTTGATGAGTAAAGAATTCTTGGAAGATTTTTTCTTTCAGCACTTTGAATATACCATGCCACTTTCCTGGTCTGTAAAATTTCTGCTGAAAAATCTATTTATTTTTATGGGGTTTCCCTTATACATAATAAGTTGTTTTATTTTTCCCAGCTACTTTTAGGATTCTCTGTTATCCTTAACTTTTACTATTTTTACTTTTTAAAATATTTTACTTATTTATTTATTTGACAGAGAGAGAGAGCGAGAGAGGGAACACAAGCAAGGGTAGTGGGAGAGGGAGAAGGAGGCTGCCCTCAGAGCAGGAAGCCCAATGCAGGGCTTGATCCCAGGACCCTGGGATCATGACCTGAGCCAAAGGTAGATGCTTAATGACTGAGCCACCCAGGCACCCCAGCTTTTACTATTTTAATTGTAATGTGTCTTGGTGTGGTTCTCTTTGGTTCATCTTATTCAGAGCAGACTATGATTCCTGGACCTGGAGGTCTATTTCCTTCCCAGGTTAAGGAAGTTTTCAACAATTATTTATTTGGATACTTTCTTCTTCTTTGTTTTTTTTTTTTTTGTTTGTTTTTTGCTTTTTGTTTTTCTCTCTCTTCTCTTTCTGGGACCCCTATAATGTAAATGTTATTATGTTTGATGTTGTCCCAGAGGTCCCTTAAGATCCTCACTTTTTTCCTCCAAGTTATTATTTAAATTCCAGTTAGTTAACATTCAGTGTAATATTAGTTTCAGAAGTGGAATTTAGTGATTCATCACTTACATGCACCCAATACTTGTCACAACAAATGCCCTTCATGAAATAAGTCAGTCAAAGAAAGACAAATACTTTATGATTTCATTCATGTGTGGAATTTAAGAAATAAAATAGATGAAACTATAGGGGAAAAGAGGTAATCCAGGAAACAGACTGATTTTCTTTTTTAATGTTATATTAGTCTCTCTACAGTACTTCATGAATTTTTGATGTAGTGTTCCATGATTCATGGTGTATAACATCCAGTTCTCATTGCAATATGTACCTTCCTTAATACCCATCACCAGGCCAACCCATTCCCCAATGCCCCCCTCTCCTCTGAAATCCTCAGTCTGTTTCCCAGAGTCCATAGTCTCTCATGGTTTGTTTCCCCCTCTGATCCCCCCTTCAGTTCCCCCCTCCCCTAATGTCCACCATGCTATTACTTATGTTATGAGTGAAGCCATATGATAATTGTCTTTCTCTGTTTCACTTATTTCACCTGACATAATCCCCTCCAGTTCCATCCATGTCAATACAAATGGCAGGTATTCATCCTTTCTGATGGTTGAGTAATATTCCATTGTATATATGAATTGCATCTTCTTTATCCATTCATCTGTTGAAAGGCATCTCAGCTCCTTCCACAGTTTGGTGGTTGTGGCCATTGCTGCTATGAACATTGGGGTCCATGTGCCCCTTCTTTTCACTACATCTGTATCTTTGGGGTAAATACCCAGTAGTGTGATTGCAGGGTCATAGGGTAGCTCTATTTTTTTAATTTTTTGAGGAGCCTCCACACTGTTTCCCAAAGTGGCTGTACCAGCTTGCATTCCCAACAATATTGAAAGAGGGTTCCCCTTTCTCCACATCCTCTCCAACATTTGTTGTTTGTTGTCTTGTTAATTTTGACCAATCTAAGCGGTTTAAGATGGTTTCTCAATGTGATTTTGATTTGAATTTCCCTGATGGTTAATGATGTTGAACATTTTTTCATGTGTCTGTTAGCCATTTTATATCTTCTTTAGAGAAGTGTCTGTTCATGTCTTCTGCCCATTTTTTGACGTGGTTATTTGTTTTTTGGGAGTTGAGTTTGATAAGTTCTTTATAGATATTGGATACCAGGATACCAGATATTGGATATCTGTACTGTCTTTTGCAAATATATTCTTCCATTCCATGGGTTGCCTCTTAGTTTTGTTGACCATTTCCTTTGTTGTGCAGAAGTTTTTTTCGTTTTGTATTGGGTGTTTTTTTTGGGGGGGGTGTTGTTAGTTTGTTTGTTTTTATCTTAAGATACCTAGGAATAAACCTAAGCAAAGAGGAAAGGATCTGTACTCTAGAAACTACAGAACACTTCTGAAAGAAACAGACACAAAAAGATGGAAAAACATTCCATGCTCATGGATTGAAACAATAAACTTTGTTAAAATGTCTATGCTGTCCAGAGCAATCTATACTTTCAATGCTATTCCTGTCAAAATACCATTGGGTGAGCCTGGTGGTGGGTATATGGAGGGCATGTATTGCATGGAGCACTGGGTGTGATGCATAAACAATGAAGTCTGGAACACTGAAAAGAAATTTTAAAAAATAAATAAAAATTTAAAAAATACCATTGTTGACAAACCATAAGTGACTCTTAATCTCACAAAACAAACTGAGAGTTGCTGGGGGGAGGGGGGGATGGGAGGGGGGTGGGATTATGGACATTGGGGAGGATATGTGCTATGGTGAGTGCTGTGAAGTGTGTAAACCTGGCGATTCACAGACCTGTACCCCTGGGGATAAAAATATATTATATGTTTATAAAAAATAAAATTAAAAAAAAATACCATTGTCATTTTTCAAAGAGCAGGAAGAAACAATCCTAAAATTTGTATGCAACCAAAGAGACACCTAATCACCACGGAAAAGTTGAAAAAGAAAAACAAAGCTGGTGGCATTATGTCACCTGATTTAATGCTATATTACAGAGCTGTGATCACCAAGACATCATGGTATTAGCACAAAAAAAGACACATAGGTCAATGGAACAGAATAGAGAGACCAGAAGTAAGTTGAGGGTCAACCCTATGGTCAACTAATCTTTGACAAATCAGGAAAAAATACCCAATGGAAAAAAGACAGTCTCTTCAATAAATGGTGCTGGGAAAATTGGATAGCTATAGAATGAAATGAAACTGGACCATTTTCTTACACCATACACAAAGATATGCTCTAAGTGGTTGAAAGACCTCAATGTGAGACAGGAGTCCATCAAAATCCTTGAGGAGAACATAGGCAGTAACCTCTTTGACACTGGCCACAGCAACTTCTTTTAGGACACATCTCCAAAGGCAAGGGAAACAAAAGCAAAAATGAACTTTTGGGGCTTCATCAATATAAAAAGCTTCTTTTTTTTATTTGATTAATCTCTCTCTTTCTCTCTCTCTCATATTCTGATGAGTCTGGCTAGAGGTTTATCACTCTTGTTGATATTTTCAGAGAATTAGCTCCTGGTTTCATTGATCTGTTTTATTACTTTTTTTTAGTTTTATATCATTTATTTCTGCTCTAATTTTCATTATTTCCTTCTTTCTGTTGTTTTTGAGTTTTGTTGATCTTATTCTAGCTCTTTTAGATGTAAGGTTAGATTTTTATTTAAGATTTTTCTTGCTTTTTGAGGTAGGCCTGTGTTGTTATAAACTACACTCTTAGAATGGATTTTGCTGCATCCCAAAGATTTTGGACCATTGTTTTTTCATTTTCATTTCTATCATCTATCTATCTATCTATCTATCTATCTATCATCTATCATCTATCATCTATCTATATCATCTATATCCATCTATCTAAAGAGGGGGCATGAACATGGGAAGTGGCAGAGCAAGAGGCAGAAAGACTCTGCAGACCAACTCCCTGCTGAGTGCGCAGCCTGACACAGTGCTCGATCCCAGGACCCTGAGATCATGACCTAAGCCAAAATCAGTAGTCAGTCACTTAGTGGACTGAGTCACCTAGGCACCCCTGTCTCCATATATATTTTTTTATTTATGTTTGATTTCTTGGATGATCCATTCATTGCTTAGCTGCATGTTATTTAATCTCCCTATATCTGTGGTCTTTCCAGATATTTCTAGTGTTTGACTTCTAGTTTCATAGTGTTATACTCAGAAAAGGTGAAATCTTTTTGAATCGGTTGAGACTGTTTCAAAACCCAATATGAGATCTGTTCTGGAGACCGTCCCATGTGTGCTTAAAAAGAATGTGTATTCTGCAATTTTAGAATGGAATTTTCTGAATACATCTGTTAAATACTTCTGGTACAATGTGTCATTCAAAGTCACTGTTTCCTTCTTTATTTTCTGTCTGGATAAGCTGTCCATTGATGTAAGTGGAGTTTTAAAATCCCAGGCAATCATTGTATTACTACCAGTTAAGTTCTTTATGCTTGTTACTGTTTTATGCATTTGGATGCCCCCATGTTTGATGTGTAAATATTTACAATTGTTGTATCTTCTTGCTGGATTGTTCCCTTTTTGTTACATAGTGCCCTTCTTTTTTTCTGTCTATAATCTTTGTTTTGAAGCCCACTTTCTTGATATAGTAGTGCTATGTCTTCTTTCTTTTTACATCCATTTGCATGATAAGTGTTTCTCCAACTCCTCACTTTCTCTTCTTTTTTTAAAAAGATTTATTTTATTTTATTTATTTGAGAGAGAGAGCATGAGAGGGGAGACTTCAGAGGGAGAAGCAGACTCCCCACTGAGCAGGGAGCCCAATGTGAGACTTGATCCTGGAACTCCAGGATCAAGACCCGAGCCAAAGGCAGTTCCCTAATCAGCGAAGCCACCCAGGCGCCCCTATCCCCTCACTTTCAATCTGTCTGTGTCTTTAGTTATGGAATGAGTCTCCCATGGCCAGCATAAAGAGGGGTCTTGTTTTTTTATCCATTCTATGACCCAATATCTTTTGATTAGAGTGCTTAGTAATAAATTACATTTAAATTCATTTTTGTTAAGGATTATTTATTGCCATTGCCATTTAGTTACTTGTTTATGGTTGTTTAGTGGTTTGTTTGTTTCTTTGTTTGTTTCTGATCCTTTTTTTCTCTAGCTCTCTTTCTTGGGTCTCTGGCTTTCTCTATGTACTTGGGTTCTTTCTCTTAACTCTTTGCATATCTATTCGTAGTTTTTGATTTATGGTTACTATTAGTTTTTTAAATAAATTTTTCTGCAGATACAGCAATCTATATTAAGTTGATGGTCATTTAAGTTTGAATCCATTCTTTACTCCTCTCCCCATGCAAGTTTTAAGTACATGGTGTCATACTTTACATCCTTTTATTTTGTGTATCCTTGACTGATTTTTACAGATGTTCTTATTTTTATTGCTTTTGTGTTTTCTACTTTTCCTACTCTCACTTATGGACTTTCCTTTCACCCAAGGAGTCCCCTGTAACATTTCTTGTAAGGTTGATTTAGTGGTCATGAACTCCTTTAGTCTTCATTTTCCCGAGATATTCTTTATCTCTTATTCTCAGTGAGCTTTGCTGGATATTCTTGGTTGCAGATTTTTCCTATCTTTGAATATATCATGCCACTCTCTTCTGGCCTTAAAGTTTCTTTTGAAAAATTTGCTGATAGTCTTGTGAGGTTCCCCTTAGATTAACTGTCTTCTTTTCTCTTGCTGCTTTTAAAATTCTTTCTTTGTTTCTCCTTTTTGCCATTTTAATTATTACATGCCTTGTTGTGGCCCTCTTTTGACTGATGTTCTTAGCGGAATTTCTGTGCTTCCTGGATCTAGATATCTGTTTCCTTCCCTAGATTAGGGAATTTTCCAGCTATTATTTCTTCAAGTAAATATTCTGCACCATTTTCTCTCTCTTCTTCTGGGATCTCTATAATGTGAATGTTATTATGCTTGATGGAATCACTGAGTTCCCTAAGTCTATTCTCATTTTGTACAGTTTTTTCTGTCATCTGTTCAACTTGATTACATTCCATTATTCTGTCTTCCAGGTCATTAATTCATTCCTCCATTTCCACTAGCCTGTTATTTATTCCGTGTATAGTATTTTTACAAGTTCTTAGGTAAGTAAATAACTCTCCCTTCCATATGGCCCTAGTGTTTTTTTCAAATTACCACGTCTACTCAGTGTCTCTGCAGGCTGTTTGTCATGCTAAGAGCAGTGACTCAACTAGCAGGCTCTCCTAGAACTGACCCCACTGATTTTTTAATTGTAGACTTTAAGTCCATCTGGCTGAAAGAACTCATGAAATTCTGCCCCTATCTCTTCCAAAGCCAAATGTTATAGAGATTCTTCAGCCTACCACAGTTTCCCTTGTGTGATAGTCTGTTTGTCCTCCTTCTCTGTGGCCATCACTTCCTCCCAACTGTGGGTGGCTCATGAGTCCATTTAACTCTCCACTGCTTCTCTACATTTCCTGCACTCTTTGATATGGCCTTTTCTCTACTTTTAGTTGAGGAGTTTATTCTCCCAATCCTCAGGTCATTTTCTGAGTTATTTATGCTGATGTGAGGGTTAAC
The DNA here is from genome assembly GCF_002288905.1 of Enhydra lutris kenyoni. Classification (NCBI taxonomy): domain Eukaryota; kingdom Metazoa; phylum Chordata; class Mammalia; order Carnivora; family Mustelidae; genus Enhydra; species Enhydra lutris. The sequence goes on from NW_019154118.1 coordinate 563,098, forward strand.
TACTTGTATTCATGGGATGAGGTGAGCTGGGGTACACTTATTCTTCCCAGTCTGCTCTATTTAGCTTCATATTTTAACTTTCCTACATTCCCTCATACTTCCTACTGTATCCATTTTATATGTTCCATGACACTTCAGAAATAAGTAGTGTCTTTTGCAGTTATTTTATTCTTCTCCTCTAATTGTAGGTGTTCCCCTAAGAGGCTAGACTGAGGATACTGGGATACTGTGGAGTATTTTTGGATTCTGGAGAAAAACCATTCCTGTGTATCTGCTCCTTGAAGTGTGGTGTACATTCTAGATGAAAACAAGCACCCACTTGTTACTCCCAACCTCACATAAACACTGTACCAACAGACACTAGATGCAGGAGGTGTGCAGACTTGTTTGTCTGTCAATCAGTGTAAAAGCAGAAAACATGCCTGGAAGAGGCCCTGTACCTCTTTAGCTGCCAATTCATGAAACCCCCATGGGTATGAGCTAGGACCTCCAATTCCTTCCTGCTCTGTCTACTTCATGTTCTCTTCATAACTATCAACTCTTAAACTTCAAAGCTGCCTCTTGTCTTTATAACATTAATATCTATTCCAAGAATATTTCTTTCTTTTTTATTCCAAGAATATTTCTATTTCTAATTGAATGAAATACTAAAATCCTAGCTCATATAAACAATAGGAAGACCAAATCATTTATTTTCCTTAAAATTTTAAGAAAAAACATTAAAAGTGCACTTTGCTACCCTAGCAAAGTCACTCATCAGGTTATCTTCCAGCTGAACTTCTCTAATTCTCTAATTCTATCTGTTCTAGTATCTACTCTGAAAAACACAATCTCAGAATAGCACAGGATTTGCTTCTTTCATAAGAACTGTCAACTGGAAACAATGATATATAATTAGTGTATTTCATGAGGAAGACTAATATATATTTTAGCAAGGAAGAAACTGAGAGGTTTTATATATATATATGTATATATATATTCATATGTTCATATATTCATATATATTCATATTCATATATATGAATTTAACTATCTCTCCTTCCCGTGAGATGTCTAGATGTTGAACCGTGTACATACACACACACACACACACACACACACATCAAAAGGTTGTTTCTTATTAACTAATGCTTTGTTTCCAAGCCCCAATTAAGATAACTTTGGACACTATGGAGATTTTTTTTTTAATTTATCCATTGGAAGCTTAAAGAATAGAATTTAAGGCTGAATGTCTACTTTTTCCTAAAACTCAGATCTTGCTATTAGAGAGATTATGATTCTCACTGGTTGTTATCTGGACAATGTTATCTGATCCTTTAACAATGTTAAACAAAGAAACATTGTTAAAGGATCAGAGAGTTAATAGGTGAGAGTTGGTAAACTAATAGATCTCTACATTGGCTGTGTTTCAGATGTATCTAGGGAGATTAGCGAAATACTGCTACTTGTATTCTGCTTCCTGAGGGTAAAGCTAATTGGTCTGAGGTACAATACAATTATTAGGAGTTTTTAGAACTTAATAGGTAATTTTAATATTGAACCAAACTTCAGTGACATGGATCTATAGCAGAGTTCTCAGTTGTTGTCCTCAGACCAACAGCATTAAGCACCACCTAGAAACTTGTTATAAATATAGATTCTTGAGGCTTTCAGATCTATGAATCAGAACTCTAAGAGTGAGGCTTAGCAATTTGTGTTTTAGCAAGCCCTCCAGGTAATTCTCTTAGACACTGAAGTTTGAAAATCCATGATCTAAACCTTGATCCAACTTTAATGGGCATCAAAGTCATCTAAGAGGTTTTGTAAGTATATATAAGCTCAGACCCCACTCCAGACTCACCACATTCATTTGCTGGTAGTGTGGCCAGGGCACTTTCATGTTTTGCAAATACTATGGTGATTCTGATGCAAATTCCTGGTTAAGAGACATGTATTGAAACAAACTCTCCATTTTAGTGAGGAAGAAACTGAGAAGCAAAATTATTTGCCTGAAGTTGTAAAGAGTCCTTCTCATCATGTGAAAGACACAAAAATCTTTCAATTTTACTATATTGTATCATTTCTTAAATGTGTCTATCTTTGAGCTTGAAGGAAGAAACCACAGGAGTATGAGCAATTACAGAATGAATTGGAGACACAGGTCAGCCTCAGCCTTAGGATTTGGTCAGTTATGTCTGGTGGGCAAATGAGGGACTGAGTACTGCAGGTTTTGCCTATTGCATTGAATTAAACTGATAAATTATTTGTATTACAAATATGTTTACTGATTCTGTGGCAATATAATGGGCAGGAGCTTGTAAATCAACTATCTCCATATAGAAAGTGTTCATTCAAACTGATTTATTCCAATAATAAACAAACAAACAAAATCACAACATTTAAAAATCTCATTATAAAGAATTTCATCTAACAAAGGTTCCATGTAGATTATTATTTTAGGGCAAATATTTTCTTTATCTTTTGTGACATAGGAGAGTTCGTGAAGCCTGACGTAGTGGGTTGGGTAGAGAGCCATTAAGGGGCAGAGACTGAGGGTTCCCAGGAAAGAAATGAGATTCAAATTACAGAGTACTAATGAGTAGATTATGGGGGAGATGAAACCCTAGAAGATGTAAGAGAGGCATGGAACCTGCCTGCTTACAGGAATATTTTGGACAGATCAGATACAAGAAACAGGGGGTTTGTTCTTGCTCAGTGACACCATGTGGAGAAACCAAACAGTGGGAATAAAGTTCTGTGAAGGTAGTTACCTCCATATAAATGCTGTCTTAACTGTATCCACAAATAATGTTTTTGTTTTCTGTTACTGCTAATTAGAAGTAATGATCTAGTGGCCTTTTCATTACTTAAATACACACTTATTCAATAAGCAATTTTCAAATAATAAATATAGACTTATTTGAGTTATTATATTCATATGATTTAAAATACTTATAAATAGCAATTCTTGGGGCACCTGAATGGCTCAGTGGGTTGAACCTCTGCCTTCAGCTCAGGTCATGATCTCAGGGTCCTGGGATCATGCCCTGCATTGGGCTCTCTGCTCAGCAGGGAGCCCACTTCTCCCCTTCCTCTGCCTGCTGCTCTGCCTACTTGTGATCTCAATGAATAAAATGAAATAAAAATGAATGAAAATAAAATCTTTTTAAAAAATAGCAATTCTTCATTTTTGCCTCCTCCCAGCCTCTGGAGACCACCATTCCACTCTGCTTCTTTGCTTTTGACTATGTTAGATGCCTCACATAAGTGCAATCACTCAGTATTTCTCCTTCTATGTCTGGCTTATTTCACTTAGTATAATTACCTCAAGTTTCATCCTTGTTACAGATGACAGGGTTATTTTTGGGGGAGTGGAGAGGATGAATAATATCCCATTGTATGTATATACCACATTTTCTGTATCCATTTATCTGTCTGTAGACATTTAGATTGTTTCCATTTCTTAACTATTGTGAATTATACTGCAATAAGCATGAGAGTGAAAATATCAATCTGAGATCCCAATTTCAATTCCCTTGGATAAATAGCTGGAAGTGAGATTGCAGTATTATATGGTACTTTTATTTTTAGTTTTTTGAAGAAGTTCCATATGATCTTCCACAGTGGATGCAACATTTTATATCCCCACCCACAGCATATAAGTATTCTAATTTCTTCACATTCCCGTCCACACTTGGTATCTTTTGTGTTTTGTTTTAGTTTTTAGATAATAGCTATCCTAACAAGTGAGATGATATCTCATTGTGGTTTGGATTTGAATTCCCCTTGGAATTCCCCTTATGGCTCAAACTCACTACACTGAGATTAAGACCTAAACTGAAATTAAAAGTCAAAAGCTCAACTGACTGAGATACCCAGTCATTGCATTCCCCTAATCATTAGTAATGTTGAGCATCCTTTCATAAACCTGACAAGTCCTATGCTTATCTTTTTAAAGTTTATGTTTGTTTGGTGTTTGTTTTTTTTGTTTTTTGTTTTTTGTTTTTTTTTGTCATTGAGTGGGAGTTTTTAGAAACTTTGGATATTAACTTCTTATCAGAAGAGACACCAAAGACTTTAACCATAATATAAGAAATATATATTATTTTTGTTAAATATATCTGCTTATCAAAAATAATTAAAACTGAATAAACAAATAACAATTGGAAAAATATTACATAGGTAGATAGATATAGATACTGATATAGATATGTAGATATAAAATAGGGAGAGTCATTATTTGTATGCAATTCAACAATTAATACATTGAAAAATTAAATGAACAATAACAAAAAAACTCAAGTGAAAATGGGCACAAAATTCAAACAATCTCTTCAAAAAAGAAGACATGTGAATACTAATAAGCATGTGAAATCATGTTTAGCATTATTATTAAACAGGGTAATGCAAATTAAAACCACAGAGAGATACCATTTCCAACCCACTAGAACTTTACTAGAACTTTCACACAGAGCTGAGGGAATTAAAATGAAATATTTACTTGGGTAATGTTTTTGACAGACTTTTTTAAATAAAGTACACATCTGGCCAATTTTGCTCTTAGCTATTTAAAAGATGTGTTTATGAATGGATTGTGCAAGGATACTTATATCAACCTTATTCATAACAGCTGAAAACTGAAAATAACCCAAATATTCATCAACTGAAGATTGAATAACCAAACCTTGGAACAATCATATAATGGAATACTACCTAGTAATAGTAGTAGTAGTAGTAGTAGTAGTAGTAGTAAAACAACTAATGATAGTTGGAATAACATGACTGAATCTCAGAAACATTTCAAAGTGAAATAAGCCAGACACAAAATAGCACGTGCTGTGTGATTTCAGTTATTTGAAATTGAAGAACAAACGAATGTAATCTATGGTGATGAAACTCAGAGTATAGGTTTCTTATAGGGATGGGACGAGTTATAAAAAAGAGCACAAACAAACTTTGTGGGTGATAGAAATATTCTGTATCATGTTTTGCAATAGTTTTATGAGTATATATAATCAGAAAAATTGATCTAACTAAAGAATTAGGATAAATTAATGACCTTAATAAATAGTATGGTGTTAAATAAAAGATATTATCTAGTGTTTACATTTTGGTTTTTTCTAACCAGGATGAAATGGCAACCTGAATAATTACCAGTGGAACAGGTATAGTGTACTGGCTGAGATATTGTTTGCTGGCAGGTAATCGACATGATCTAACTCACTCTCTCAGGCTCTTCAGACACAATCAGCTATCATCTCACAAAATAATGAATCGGCCATACTGGAGAATCCCAGAAGGTCTCCATACAATCAACCTCTTGAATTTTATTTTTAACCTTACCCTTTCTTAACCTTGAAGTATTTCAAATCCTAACAGCTTTCCTCATTAGCCTCCACCACAGAGCTGTAGCATGAAATAAAATTGTAAGTACCATCACCAGCTCTATAATACAGTCAAAGATAAGTTAAATAGTGAAAGCACAAGAGAGAGGAGGAGGATTGAGAAGATTCAACAGGAGGGGAGATAAAGGAAGTGAACAAGTAGGATAAAGGAGGAGGGAAAAATGGTAGAGAAAAACAGAAAGAAAAGTTATGTGCTTCTGCTAAAAAAAAAAAAAAAGAAAGAAAGAAAAAGAAAAAGAAAGTTTCAGATCATGGTGAAAATTTGTATTTTCAAGCTAGTTTTCTGTACCAGTCAGTGCTGTGAATTAGGTAATAAAAGATGTCGCAGTATCCCCAATATAAGCATGTTGGACAGCTCCCCTACTCTACAAACACCAGATCCTTGTCTTATAATAAAGCAGCTCCTCTCAGGATTAGTATATTTTAAACAAAATTTGAGCTACACATTCTGTGTATATTTAATGATCCTAGAATTTGTAATATGATTTTTCCTCATGAAAACTCTGTTATAGCATCAAGGCCCATTTGTTTCATGCTACCTCCTTAGAACTTCATTTCTTGTTTAGATATATTTATTAAGAATGGAGAAGCTCTCCCTTTTTTGCTCATTTTAGTTTTCAATTGATTTGTGAAATATGTTTCATAGAGGACTAATTTATCCAAAACATTTTTTGTTACTGACTTTTTTCAAAACACTTAATGATACAACATAATTAAAAAAAAAAGTAATAACCCATGAAGCTCCCTTTGCCCCCATTTCTAAGTACCTGGGAAAGTGAAACATGATTGATGGCCACTTCCTGGACCTGAGTGACCCTATAATGTCTCCCTTTATATTCCAGACCCTACCCCCAATAATAGCACTCTGGAAGACCCTGGGAAAACTGGTCTTAGGTAAAAAATAGCTCTTCCTGCCTTTATACAGTTTTTCAGAGATTCAGGCCCCATCAAGCACAGCTCTTAAAAGTCTCAGAAGAGAAAACAGACATGCTATGGAAGGAATTTGGGGAAAAATTGAGACAGTTCAGATTCCAGGGAAGGTAACCTTCTCAGTTCCCAACTATGATTTCAAGATTCCAGTGAGGAATAAGTGGTTTAAAACAAATGGTTTATATCCTCAAGGAAACTTTTTTCTCATAGCCAACAGCACAGATATGATCTGGGGTATACAAAGTACATAGATAATGAATACGAAAAGCTATAATTGCAGATTTAGCCTCTTTCCTTAATTTCTTGCTGAAAGGAAATAACTAAGAGGAGATAAGTAGCCTCAGGACCTTCATGTAGCTCTCTTAAACAAATTCTTACATCTAGAGTACTCAATTCCTTATATTTATCCTCTGCCCATTTCTTCTGAGATACTGAGGTCCTCATCAGAATGCTCTTTCTTTTTTTTTTTTTTTAATTATTTATTTATTTGACAGAGAGAGATCACAAGTAGACGGAGAGGCAGGCAGAGAGAGAGAGGGAAGCAGGCTTCCTGCCGAGCAGAGAACCCGATGTGGGACTCGATCCCAGGACCCCGAGATCACGACCTGAGCCGAAGGCAGCGGCTTAACCCACTGAGCCACCCAGGCGCCCCCAGAATGCTCTTTCTTAATGGGTGTACAATACAAGCTGATTCTCTTCTTAAAGGGAAGAACTACTGGGAGGAAGGTCTTTGGGAAAACAGTCCTTAGAAGCTCATTTGCAATGTTTGGGATTAGTTCTCAGGGTGGCTAAGAAGACCTAAGAGATAAAGAAAAATTGGTCAATATCAACATCATGTTGACAGTAACCAAAATAGGACCATCTTTTCAAAGGAACTGAATGACTCTCTGGGTATAATGTCATGAATCACAGAGTTTCTCAGTTTCACTAATGTCACTTTGTCACTAAGAATGAGCATCATTCTGGGCACAATAAAGTTGGAGAGGAAATCAAGGGAATATGACCAGAGAAGCTTCTTTTTGCCCTTCCCTCAGCACCCTGACCCTTCCCAGCTGTCCCCTATGATTTAGGAATCTCACCATTCCAGAAGCACTCTAACCACTTCCACCATTTGTTACGGTTCATCTCTTTTCAAAAAATGACATTTAACCAAAAAATCTTGCCTGGGACTTCTGGATTCAGATATATGTCACCAAAAATCAGGGAAATTAATAATGCCTTCATAAGAAACATTGGCATTCTCATAAACTCATTCCCCAATTCAGCCTGCCTTTCCCAGAAAGGAGCAGAGGATCACTTAGTGTCATGTGGTTTATTATGTCAGTTTGAAGCTGAATTTTATCTGCTAGTAGAAGACAGATAAGGAGCAGGGAAGGGAGTATCAAACTAATTACTACCTTAAGAATTATGGCTAGAAGATTAGGAAAAATCACAGAACAGAAATGTAGAGGTTATAAATAGGTTTGGAAACTTTCTATGACTATAATGTATGAAATATAGGCTGCTAAAAAATGATGTTCATGAAAAATAGCTTTAAAATAGTTGAATATCCCTACTTGAATTGTTATAATAATCTGAGGGTAGGAGAAATTTTGTTAGATAAACAGTTTTTATTCTAAGGTGATTTCTCATTCTGTCCACTTTATAGTGGCTATTATGAGGCTCAAATGAGATAACGTGCATTTTGAAAATAATTTTAAGCTATAAAACATTTACAAATATGGGTAATTGTCCTTTTTAATTTTTTTTATCATGTTATGTTAGTCACCATTCAGTACATCATTAGTTGGTAATGGTTCTTTTTGACATTATTAGTATTAATCCAGTCAAAAACTCATATGAAAGCTCCCAAATTATTTTCAAGTACATCACAAAACTATGTGGGATAGAAGATGTTAGGCTTAATTGTTTCAATTTTACTCCAAGGCCTAGAGGAAAAATGTTTGGAAATTTATGACAAAATTGGGACTAGTAACCAGGTCAACTGTCTCCTGAGATAGTATAGATCCTTTTATACCACATTATTCCTATGCAGAGAAATTAGATCAGAATACTATAACAGCTTAGCAAAAGGCACAGTTTTATTCAAGGGATCTGACCCTACAGAACAAAACATAGGCCTATAGAAAACAGGCTAGCCATATCACCTTAAGAAGGGTTATGGAAAAAAGAATATGACATTCATAGGAGGTCCAGGTTTGTGTTCTCACTCCTCCACTATGGCACACATTATATTTTGGCTAACCCAAAAGATATCACCAGCACAATTTTCTCTTATTATTCCACTGTACAGGCTAGTAAATGCAACATTTACTAATCCACCAAGATGAACATTAACTGCAGCTATGTGATACAGTCCACATCAATAAAATAGGTTAGTTTAGGAGCTCCTGGTATTTCTTTTTTCTAACAAAATAAATAGTTAACATTGATACTATCATTCCCTCTCTTTCCTATCTTGATTCCAGATATAAGATCTGAACATACAGTTGCCAAATTATGATTCTGAAGCCTAAAATATGAAGAAAAATCCAACAGAACAACAAGAAAATCAATCTTAATACTATCTAAGTGCTTGACTATTGGCAAAATCTTCTTATCCCAGATTTTTTATATTTGGGGAAAAATTAAACCTCATTTGTTTTAAACCACTTTAGGAAAGCGGATTTTGTTTGGATTTATACATGTGAATGTACTCTTGTAACTTATATTATTAATTTGCAATTGTGTGATTATAATTTTCTTTTCTCCAAATGTACTTATCTATGAATGGGAGATTATTTAATCCAGAAAACTCCAGGTACTCTGAAAGATGGTGAATAAAATATGAGACATACAGAGAGAGCCCATACTCTGATTCTTAAGGGCCTGACCTAATCTGAAAAATCATCATCTCAGCAAAAATCATGCTTATATGTTTGATACTTATGGTGATAAATTCCCAACAAAATAAATTCCTTTGTCTCTTTTTCGAGAATGACTTCTCTAGTCCAGGTCCAGTGATTACTTGTCAACCTACAATACAGAGATTTTTAAATGATGTTGATGAATTTGCCTTTTTCCAGTGTTATTTATTTTTATTATTTATAAGTTCCCAAATGTCCCCAGATTTTTGCCACAAGGAAAACCAAATGTGAAGTTAAGAGCAAGATTCATTGGCTCAGATTTCCCCAAGCAACACACATAAAGAACTTGATTATCAGTGTTAGCTAGACAGCCATTTTCAGCACTGGACAGCAACTACCAGGCGTAACTGTCCAGGGTCACTGTCTAAGGAGAGACTTGTTAAGTTGTAGAGAAGAAAAGTTCTCACTTCAGTAGAAGGGAGATGGACAAAATAAACATGGTTGGAGAAAAAGAAGAAACCAATTAAAACTAGGAATTCCATACTGGCAATTTTAATCATTTCCTTTTTTCTCCCTTTAATATCTGAAAAGAGTTTTTCCCAACTAATTACAAATCCATTGTTTTCAGACTGATTATCACCACATTATAAGAGCCATTTTCTCCCTTCTCCTAATGTCTGATTGTCTCCTCATGTCTCACACCAGTTTCCCATAGTTTGTGCAGATTTTATCCTCTATTTTTCCTCCAATTTCTCTTCTGATTTAGCTATTCCTCCCTTCTTCTCCCTCATTGTAGTTTATCCCTCATCTCTGGTAGGAAATCTTACCAAACTAGAGAAGAGGTCTCACTCACCTAAAGAAAAATGATCCAGCAAGAGTAGGTAGGATGCTATATCTGGTCATTGTCTCTGGGGCTCTCTGCTAGCTGTTGACTAAAATCTAGTGTTGAAATTGCTTTTGCACTGTTCTTCTTTCACTAAGTGTGTTTAATCTGCTGTAAATTGTTTTCATGGTTGTGGTCAATGTTATTGTAACTGTTTAATAAGGAGCATTTCTTTGTTTTACAAAGAGCCTTGACAGTCTCTATGCAAATTAGTGCCTTGTATAATGCCATTAAGCATGCTTTCTGGAAGAGTGACAACTGGAATCATAGATAAACCTGTACACCCAGTCTAGGGGATAAGGAAACTAGGGTAAGGAAGGAGAGATTCTACCTGTGATGCATGGAACAGGCATTGCCTAACGATACATAATCTTTACTTTAACCTATAGTCTTGTGTTTAGGATAGAAGTAAGCAGATTTTATTAAATCAGCTGAACTTTTGTCCCTCTTATCATCTGGGTCTAATTGTCAAACTCCACCTGAATTAGAACACAATGAATTTACATTAGCCTAAGAAGGACTTTACTTTTTTTTTTTTTTTTAATTTGGGTAAGTAATAACAACCATGTTTCTTCTTTTTTAATTTTTATTTTTTTAATTTCTTTTCAGTGTTCAAAAATTCATTGTTTATGCATCACACCCAGTGCTCCATGCAATACATGCCCTCCATAATACCCACCACCAGGCTCACCCAACCTCCCACCCCCCACTCCTCCAAAACCCTTAGTTTGTTTCTCAGAGTTCACAACCATGTTTCAACAGCAACCACCATGTTTCAGTTAGAAAACATAGAGTACCTTAGGGTAGGTCACAAAACATATTTAGCTTGTGATATTGTGAGGAAGAGGGGTAAGGAAACACATTGTTGAGAAATAATGGTAAACACTATTTTATTACTCTTAATTCTGGTAACAATTCTGTGATGTTAGATTTCACATGTTGGGATCCTTTAAAGCAAACACTGAGATGGAGTTCAGAAGCCAAAATAGGGCTTGAGAAGTGTCTGTGGGACAAGATCTGTAAGAACAAAGGAAAGAAAGAACATACCTTTATACTCCCATAGCCATCAGTCATCATATGTGAGCCAATGAGACAGGAAGTGACCTAAGAAAAACTATCTCTTTGCAGCTGACAAGAGGTCTGCAAGGACTGATAGCAACAGGCTGTTGACAAAGCTAGTATCAATAGTGGGGACAGCAATTCTTCACTGAAGGGGGATCTGCATGGTGTATCATAGAGACAAATAAAAAAATTAAGAGGAGTTAAATGATTATTTAAGGTTACATAATAATTTTATTATTTATTTATTATATATTTATTATAATAATTTAAGCATTGTATATTCTAATAATATATAATACTAATAATAATTGTTGTTATTATCTATAATCATTTCAAGGTTTTTTCTAAACACTTCACATGTGTCCTTGTTTAAGTGTCACAACAATTCTGTGGGATAACTATTATTCTAGATCCCATTTTAACAGATGAAAAAACTAAGATATAGTAAATAACATGCCCATGTTAGCACACACATAGATCTAGGGTTCAAACCCATCAAGTATGACTCCAGAGACCATGCTATTAATCATTACACCATACTAAGGCTGTCTGAGTTTGAACTCAAAACTTTCTTTTTTTTAATTTATTTATTTTTATTAATCATTTTTTAATTTATTTTCAGCATAACAGTATTCATTGTTTTTGTACCACACCCAATGCTCCATGCAATCTGTGCTCTCTCTAATACCCACCACCTGGTTCCCCCAAACTCCCACCCCCCTACCTCTTCAAACCCTTCAGATTGTTTTTCAGAGTCCATAGTCTCTCATGGTTCACCTCCCCTTCCAGTTTCCCCCAACTCCCTTCTCCTAACTCCCCATGTCCTCCATGCTATTTGTTATGCTCCACAAATAAGTGAAACAATATGATAATTGACTCTCTCTGCTTGACTTATTTCACTCAGCATAATCTCTTCCAGTCCCACTAAGGAAATGTTGAAAAACAAAAATAAAACTGGGGGCATTACATTA
>NW_019154118.1:580173-659545 GCF_002288905.1 Enhydra lutris kenyoni
TAATGTAATGCCCCCAGTTTTATTTTTGTTTTTCAACATTTCCTTAGCATTCAGGGTCTCCTCTGGTTCCTTACAAATTTCTGGATTATTTGCTCCAGCTCTTTGAAAAATACCGGTGGAATTTTGATCGGAATGGCATTAAAAGTATAGATGGCTCTAGGCAGTATAGACATTTTAACAATGTTTATTCTTCCGATCCAAGAGCATGGAATGGTCTTCCATCTTTTTGTGTCTTCTTCAATTTCTTTCATGAGTGTTCTGTAGTTCCTCAAGTACAGATCCTTTACCTCTTTGGTTAGGTTTACTCCCAGGTATCTTATGGTTCTTGGTGCTATAGTGAATGGAATCGATTCTCTAATTTCCCTTTCTGTATTTTCATTGTTAGTGTATAAGAAAGCCACTGATTTCTGTACATTGACTTTGTATCCTGCCACGTTACTGAATTGCTGTATGAGTTCTAGTAGTTTGGGGGTGGAGTCTTTTGGGTTTTCCATATAAAGAATCATGTCATCTGCGAAGAGAGAGAGTTTGACTTCTTCATTGTCAATTTGGATACCTTTTATTTCTCTTTGTTGTCTGATTGCTGTTGCTAGGACTTCTAATACTATGTTGAACAAGAGTGGTGAAAGTGGGCATCCTTGTCGTGTTCCTGATCTCAACGGGAAGGCTGAAAGCTTTTTCCTAATGAGGATGATATTTGCTGTGGGTCTTTCATAGATAGATTTTATGAAGTTGAGGAACGTACCCTCTATCCCCATATTTTGAAGCATTTTAATCAGGAACGGATGCAGGATTTATCCAATGCTTTTTCTGCATCAATTGAGAGGACCATGTGGTTCTTCTCTCTTCTCTTATTAATTTGTTCTATCACATTGATTGATTTGCGAAAGTTGAACCATCCTTGTAGCCAAGGGATGAATCCCACCTGATCATGGTGGATATCTTTTTAATGTGTTGTTGGATGCTGTTTGCTAGGATCTTGTTGAGAATCTTAGCATCCATATTCATCAGTGATATTGGTCTGAAATTCTCCTTTTGGGTAGGGTCTTTGCCTGGTTTGGGGATCAGGGTAATGCTGGCTTTATAGAAAGAGTCTGGAAGTTTTCCTTCTGCTTCAATTTTTCGAAACAGCTTCAGGAGAATAGGTGTTATTTCTTCTTTGAAAGTTTGGTAGAATTCCCCAGGGAATCCATCAGGTCCTGGGCTCTTATTTTTCGGAAGGTTTTTGATCACTGCTTCAATCTCGTTACTCGATATCAGTCTATTCAGGTTGTCAATTTCTTCCTGGTTCAATTTTGGGAGTTTATACTTTTCCAGGAATGCATCCATTTCATCTAGGTTGCTTAGCTTATTGGCCTATAACTGTTGATAATAACTTCTGATGATTGTTTCTACTTCCTTGGTTTTAGTTGTGATCTCTCCCTTTTCATTCATAATTTTATGAATTTGGGCTTTCTCTCTTTTCTTTTGGATTAGTGTGGCCAATGGTTTATCAATCTTATTGATTCTTTCAAAAAACCAGCTTCTAGTTTCATTGATACGTTCTACTGTATCTCTGGTTTCTACCTCATTGATCTCAGCTCTAATCTTGATTATTTCCCTTCTTATGTGTGGAGTTGGTTTGATTTGTTGTTGATTCTCCAGTTCTCTAAGGTGTAGAGACAGCTGCTGTGTTCTGGATTCTTCAAATTTTTTGAGGGAGGCTTGGATGGCTATGTATTTCCCCCTTAGGACTGCCTTTGCTGTATCCCATAGGTTTTGGACTGAAGTGTCATTCTCATTGGTTTCCATGAATTGTTTCAGTTCTTCTTTGATCTCCTGGTTGATCCAAGCATTCTTAAGCAAGGTGGCCTTTAGCTTCCAGGTGTTTGAGTTCCTTCGGAACTTTTCCTTGTGATTGAGCTCCAGTTTCAAAGCATTGTGATCTGAGAATAAGCAGGGAATGATCTCAGTCTTTTGGTATTGGTTGATTCCTGATTTGTGACCCAGTATGTGGCCTATTCTTGAGAAGGTTCCATGTGCACTTGAGAAGAATGAGTATTCTGTTGTTTTAGGGTGGAATGTTCTGTATATATCTATGAGGTCCATCTGGTCCAATGTGTCATTCAATGCTCTTGTTTCTTTATTGATTTTCTCCTTCGATGATCTGTCTATTTCTGAGAGAGGCATGTTAAGATCTCCTACTATTAATGTATTCATATCAATGTGACTCTTTATCTTGATTAACAGTTTTTTTGCAGTATTTCCTGCAGTGTTGGCTTTGTGGTTGTGTAGTCTTTTAAGCCTTGCCGGTCTTGGAAACTCTTTATCTCTCCATCCATTTTGAATGTCAGTCTTGATGGATAAAGTATTCTTGGCTGCATGTTCTTCTCATTTAGTGCCCTGAATATATCTTGCCAGCCCTTTCTGGCTTGCCAGGTCTCTGTGGACAGGTCTGATGTTATTCTGATGGGCTTTCCTCTGTAAGTAAGGAGCCTCTTTGTCCTAGTGGCTTTCAAGAGATTATATCTACAATTATGATTCCTCAATTTGACTATCAGGTGCCTTGTTGTTTTTCTGGAATCTATAATCTTGGGTGGTTTACCTATAGGGGTAGTATTGATTGGGGAAAGGAGATTACTTTGAAGTTTGCCTCTATATGAATATTAGAAAATAAAAATAAAAAAGGAATAAACTAGACTAAACTAAACTAAAATTAAAAAAAGAAATTTAAAAAATAGAAATGCAAAAGAAAAACACAGGTGTATGTATCAAAAAGTTCAGGTTAGAAGGTTATTATGGAATTTGATGTACTGGACAGCTCACTGTGATGGTAAATAGGCTAAAAAATTATCTATATAAAAAAATGAGCCAAAATAGTAGGAACAAATTAAAAATAAAAGTTGTCCTATGAAGTAGTGGTGGTTGTTCTCTTGTAGATTTTTTTTTTTTTTCTTTCCTGGTTGGTTTTCTGGGGGAGGGGCCTGCCACGTGGTTTTTCAGTCAATGATGTTCCCTGAGTTAAGTCCTCCCGCCCCCCCTCAAGGGGGTGGGCTCTGAGGAAATCGGTTTTTTCAGGCTTTTGTTCTCTGGAGGTTTTTTTTATGTTTGTTCACTTTTTTTTTTCCTCTCGCCTTGACCGCTTTTGATGGTTTTTGTAGGTTTAGAGGAAAGCAAACTGCACCCTGACCTTCCTCTCAGAGAGAAGCCTCAGTCTGGCTGCAGAGCCCATATAAATTCCCCCTTGGCCACTGGCAGAGCAGGTTCCGAGTCGCGGTCCCTGGAGATGCAGGATCTTCTGCTTGTACCCAAAACCAAGGCAGCAGCGGCGGCTGTCTGGGTGGATCCAGACCACCAGAGAGGTTCCAAGCAGGGATAGCACACTGAGATTTTCCTGCTGGCCCGGGATGGGAGTGCCTGGTCTTTCTGGGTCTAAGAGCATCCAACTTGTGCGCACCTATCTCAGGGGAAGCTGTGGGTCGCGCGCGCGTCTCAGGCTCTGAGAGCGAGGCGCAGGTCCGAAAGCACCAGGCTGGGCCTTCGCGCACCTCTCTCAGGGGAGAGTTTGGGGCGCACGTCTCAGGCTCTGAAACAATGGCGCGGGTCTAAGAGCGCCCGGTGGGTCTTTGTACACCTCTCTCAGGGGAGGGTGAGGGGTGCGCGGGTCTTAGGCTCTGTAGCAGGGCTCGCGCATTCTGCCGTCTGGCGTGGCTCCTAGCCTGTCACATGAGCCGGACCCCACGCATTCTCAGGTGCGCTGGCAGCTCAGGGACCAAGACCTGGTTTCTCTGCCGCACTCTCTCTGGCTCAGCGCCAGGGGAGTCTGTCCTGGGTCCAGGGATTAAGCCCCTGTCCCTAGCCGCCCCGAATCCCACACCCCCCCCCCCCCCGCCCCCGCGATCCTTTGCTCTTTTGGAGTGCTTTCTAGCAGTCTCCAAGTTAATGCTGGTCCCCAGATGCAGGGCACTCTCGTATTAGGGGTATTACTTTTCGATTGGTTGCCTCTGGTGGCTCCCTCCCCCTTTTGTTTATCTTCCAATATCAGTCCGACGTTCCCACTCCACTTTACCTGCCCACTGGTGTCTGCTGCCTCTGTAGAGATCCAGACATGTATAATTCTGATCTCAGGCTGATTTCATGGGTGATCGGTGTTCTTTGGTAGGTAATCAGCTCACTTTAGGGTACAAGTTGAAAAGGCGCCTCCTCCTACTTCCCCACCATCTTGTCTCCCCACAGGATCTGGATCTTTCTTAACACAATACCTGCCTTTAAGGTTCACTTGTTTCTTTGAAGAGGGTTCTATCAGCAGCTAGTCAGTATTCTAGTGGTCTCTTCCCTCTTCTGTGACAAATTCTACATTTTTTTGGTCTTTCAGACCTTTTATATGGGTCTTTTATATAAGCTTCCCTCCCTCCCCCCTTATCCTACATTAACCAGTATCTTGCACCAGAGATTACAGCACCTACATTCTCCATGCCCTGCTGAAAGCTCTTGTTCTCACCATTCAATATTCCTGTCTTTTGGGGAACATTAGGGCACGTACATGTACCCTGGGTCGTGGTGCACAATGAATTCTGGAACACTGAAAAGAAATCTAAAAAAATAAATAAAATTTTTTAAAAAAGAAGTGCTTTAATCAATTTCTAAAAGCTACATGTTTTTTCCTTCTTTGTTTCAATCAACCAATATATATTAAGCATCTGAGATGGGATCTGATCAATCCTTGAACTCCAGAAGCTCATAAAGTACAGGAGAAGACAGATACACAAACAGATAATCACAAATGAAATGTTTGATAGACCAGAGTTGAGATATAGATAAGTCCACATAGTGAAGATCAGGCACACCCTGGGTAAATACGCCCATCTTTCAATGTACAAGTACATGAGTTGATTCTTGGGAAAATTAGTACTTGATCCATGTACAAAGTCCTTGATCTTTGTCAATAGAGAAACTCAAACAAATCCGGACACAAGCAACGGTCTGGGGATTCTATGACATAAGCCAGGTTAGAGCTAGAATGCCCCATAGGTGAGGATGGAGCTTGACCAGATTTAGGAACAAGGCCTGAGGGTTGAAGAGAAGTGATGGTTCCCAGTAGAGGATTTAATTTAGTCACTTGTCATGACCCAGATACACTTACAGGGTTTATGCACTGTCAGAAAAATGTCTGTGGGTGAACTGGAAGTGCTGCCCCAACTAAACTCTGATATTTCAGTCCACAAACATCCCTACCCTTGGATCATCCCTTACAAATTAGCAGAAGAATAGAAATGCAGAACTGCCCCATTCTAATTAGGACATGAATGTGACCTCATTAGTCTACCAGCTGGTGCTTCCAGAATATTTGAAGGAAAACCCTCTCTACTTTCATTCCCTTTGCTCCTCAATAATCCTACTGCCACCACATCTGTACACTTAGAAATGGTTAAATAGTAAATTTTGTGTTATACATTTTAATCACAATAAAAAAATTTAGAACCTAAAAGAATAGTACTGTATGACTAACATAACATAATAAGAAAAGAATTTAAAAGAATAAACCTAGACACAGACCTTACATCTTACACAAATATTAACTGAAAATGTATTAAAGAAGTCAATGTAAAATGCAAAACTATAAGACTTCTAAAATAAAATAAAGGTGAAAATCTACATGACCTTTGATTTGGTAATGAGGATTTAAATACAACACCAAAACTATGATCCATGAAAAGAAAAAACATGGGAAGCTGAATTTCATTAAAATTAAAAGCTTTTATTCCATCAAAGATACTGTTAAGGAAATAAAAAACAAACAAACCCCAAACTGGGAGAAAATATTTTGCAGAATACATATTTAATGAAGGTCTTGTATCCATAATATACAAAGAACCCATAAAACTCAAGTATAAGAAAACAAAACACACAATTTTAAAATAAGCAAAATATCTATATAGATACCTCACCAAAGAAAACATACATATAGCAAGAAGTATATTAAAAAGATGCCCAACAGAGATGGAGAGGAGAAGTGAGTTGGGGGAAACTGGACGGGGAGATGAGCCATGAGAGACTGTGGACTCTGAGAGACAAACAGGGTTTTGGAGGGGAGGGGAGGGTGAGCCTGGTCGTGGGTATTATGGAGGGCACATATTGTATGGAGCACTGGGTGTGGTGCATAAACTATGAATTTTGGAACAATGAAAAGAAATTTTTAAAAAATATAAAATTAAAAAAAAAGATGCCCAACATTTTGTCATTATGGAATTGCAAATTAAGCAAAAATATGAAGGCACTATGAAGTACTATAAAAGGCTTTTTAAAATCCAAAATGCCAATTGCTGGTGAGGATCTAGAGCAACAGGCACACTCATTAATTAAGTGGAAGACAGCTTGTTTCTTACAGAGCTAAGCATAGTCCTACCATAAGACCCAGAAATCATCTTTTAGATATTCAGCCAAATTATTTGAAAAATTATGTCCATATGAAACCTGTGCACAAACGTTTATGGCAGGTTTATTCATAATTGTCGAAAACTGAAAGCAACCACGATACCCTTCAATAGGTGAATGAATTATAAAAACTATGACATGTCTGTTGAGAAACATGATCAAAGACATGACCACAAATTGACCCATGAGCTGAACCTAGGCACTTGGAGAGTCCTCACTCCTACCCCTGTCCTTAGAATGTCCGTTCCACTTGCCTTTCCCACTTCCAGAGTCTTCTCCAAGGACAAAGCCTTGAGATGATGATGTGATATTGAAGATACCTGCATGGTATACATGGCTGAGTCCATTTCAGGACTCTTTATAAGCCTGTAAGATTTGGAGGGTACTTGAGGGGATCTATTCATCTTGCTGCCATCCAATACAAGCCTTATATGTGACTTCCATTTCCTCTTATTAAAATTGTCACCTACCAACCTGGAGAGGCCTGCCTCTTTCTTTGGTCTCTCTCTGCCCTTTGTGTGATAAGAATCAGTTTCATATTATACATGGAAAGCTCCTGAGAGGGTTGTGAACCTATAAACATCCATACATTAAAATAGTATTCAGTAGTAAATAGGAATCATCTATGAAGACACACAAAGACATGGATCAATTTTTAATGAATATTGTTAGTGGATGAAACCAATCTAAAAATGCTATATATTGTATTATTCCAACTATATGCCATTCTAGAAAAGGTGAAGCTGTAGAGTAGAATCAATAAACATATCATTGGTTTCCAGGGGTTCAGGGAGGGGAAAGGTTGAATACATAAAGCATTGGGGGTCTTTGAGGCAGTGAAGTTATTCAGATACTGTCATGGTAGATGCATAACATTACACATTTGTCAAAACCCATAGAATATTATAGTACTTTAATGCATGCAAATTCAAAAGATAATTTAGGAAGTTGGGCAATCACAGGGCCTGTAGACTGTGGCAAAAGAATCCAGCCATATTAGAAATGCTTGAAATAAGCTAAGGGAAAGAGGTTGGGAGGTTAGAAGTGTCAACTTTGTAAACAGATGGGGTCTATAAAACTAAACTATGTAAGTACTATACCCTAGTTAATGAAGTTGTTTTCTATGAGGGTATGAGTTAGCACCCATAACACTTTTCAAGATAGAAATCATATATATGCATACTGAAACTGAACAATAAAGTAAATGGAGAGTGGATGGCAAGAGTCAGGTTTCTCACTGATAGTGAGACGTTACAGACAAGCCCGAGAAGGCTAGAGTGATAGGTTTGGTATTGGATTAGAGTTACAGACATCATTATGAAGTTATATTTAGCTTAATGTAGATATAGATGGATTTGTGTGAGTAAGTGGATTCATATACACACAGAAGTGTATTTATCCTGACCCTTGAGAGGACATAGAAGCAATAATACCTTAATAGTAATAAGCACACCTAGTAACCAAATTTTGGTTTTTAATATCATTCTCCAATAAAAGAAACCAGATCTCCCTAGAGAAATGGTTGATATTAAAAACAGACACAGACACACACACACACACACACACACACACACATGCACACGGGTTATGTGACATGGACACCAGAATCAACAGAAAGAATAATGTGAGTGTCAAAATAAACTAAGCAGTATTGGATTCTAATCCAAAATAGAAAATAAATACCCATGAATCTAAGAATAGGTGAAGCACTGGGGACATTTTAAAGCTATGAAATTATTTGTACAATACTGAAATGGTAGACCCATATCATGCATTTGTCAAAACCCACAGAAAGTTTATAACACTTTAATGTATGCAAAATTTTAAATAAATAAATAAAGGGCAAGACCAATCTCCCATGCAGAACTCCTCAAGAAGAATATATCTCCCTACTCCTTAAATGGGAGGTTTATATAACATTATTATATGGATGTACTTTCATTAGTTGTAAGAAATGTGCCATTGTAATGTAAGATGTCAATAAAAGGGGAAAGAAAGTGTATGGTGTATAGAAAGTCTCTGTAATACCTTTGCAACATTTATATGAACCAAAAGTTATTCAAAAACTAAACATTTCTTTAGAAAATAGAAAAAATATGGAATTGGCCCTACAAATACTATTTGTCAATAAAAAAGATCAAAGTACCAACACATCCACAACATGGTTTAACCTCAAAAATATTACGCTAAGTGAAAGAAGAAGGTATAAAATCCACATTTTTATGCTCTATTTATATTAAATATCCAGGTAAGACAAATTGTTAGAGGCAAAAGTTAGATTAATGATTAATCTTATCTGGATCAAAATAAATAAATCTTCCAAGGCAAGTACCCAGTATGTGCAATATTCCCCTTCAAAACAGAACCCAAAGAAGGACAGGGAGGGGCTACCAGTCTTCTTACGACTGAGATTTTCACTCTGTCTGGAAGACCAGGAGCCCAACTACAAAAATCACCAGCATCTCACTTCCCCAATATTTCCATTGGTTTTCCAACAGCCCAAGGACTGAAGACTTTGAAGGGGCCTCTCAGCCTCAGGTGGGCCAGCCAGCTCTGCAAACAGATGCAGCCTTGTCACTCCTCCTATCATCTCCTCTCAGTTCTGCCTCCCATGCTGAGCAAGGTATTGATCAGCTTCCCTCCAAACAACCAGAGGTCTTTGGGAGGTGATGATGATGCATGATAAATGCAGACCAAGAAAATCACAGAAGAGCAAGCAGAGATGGTAATGAAAAGAGAAATTGATTATTGACTTTGCATTTTCTTTCATTTAGTCATTTAGATAACACAGACTCCAGTGAGAGTCAGAAACACTGCCTTCTAGTCACTGAGTAAGCTACTCTACCTCCTGGGGATCAACATACCCGTCTGCACATG
The DNA here is from genome assembly GCF_002288905.1 of Enhydra lutris kenyoni. Taxonomy (NCBI): domain Eukaryota; kingdom Metazoa; phylum Chordata; class Mammalia; order Carnivora; family Mustelidae; genus Enhydra; species Enhydra lutris. The sequence continues at coordinate 589,465 of NW_019154118.1, forward strand.
AGAAGGTTGCATGGCGCGTAGTGGAGGCGTCAGGGTCTCAGCTCTGCTACCAACTAGAATTTGGGAATGGACAAATCATTCTCTCTGAGTTCCAGTATCCCCCTCTGTAAAGAGGGAGTAATATCACTTACCTTGAATTATTGGTTACTTGTGAGGATTAGAGATGGTGTCAAAGGCCTAGAATGAAGAGATGGTGTCAAAGGCCTGACAAGGCTCAATTCACAGCAGCTGCACACACAGAGGAAGCATCCAGCCCTGCCAGTTCCAATGGCAACATCTGATGATTCTAGTGATACACTGGGAAGAACAGACATGGAATGCCACACCTGTGACTCCTGCAGAGACTGGAGACCCTAGGGGACAGGATTAAGTGAGAACCACTCTACTCAGGACTCAGAAAATCAATAGGAACAATTAATAATAACAGTGAGCACCACGTGCCAGATCCTGCACAGGATTCTTGGGATCTAGTAACTCACCTCACTATCATAATACACTTCTGCATTGGTGTCTTATTTGCTTATAACCTTGAAACAGACACTAAGATGGAGTTTATGGTGCAAGACATTTGTTAGGGATCAGCACCTGTGAAAGTGGAAGAATAGGACTGGGAAAAGGAAGAATTCTGGCTGCAGTGCAGCCCCAATAAAGCCCTACCAACCTGACTGAGGAGGCCAGGGGTGAGCACTGTCTTCTAGGGCTGTCCCACACTGGCTTCATATCCTGCATTCTTTAGGCTTTCCATGGAAATCCCATGCAACAAGTCCTTCCCTGCAATGGGAATATGGGCAGCACAGCACATATGGTAATGGAAATACAGAACAACTCACTGAAGAGCACAGGTATATTCAGTGGCTCTGCTTGGAACCACTAAACTACCTTGCTTTTTTGACAACTGACATTCACACTGTACTTTGTAGAGTACTGCCACCTCTATACGTCCCTTGATGCACTCCACAATGCCATTGGGACAGTGGACTCTACATTTCAAATGAGGAAGTTGAGGATCAGAGAGTACATTTTCTTGTCCAGTCACACAGAAAGCAACAGAGCAAGGATTTGAACCTAGTCCTCTCTCTGTACCTGACTCCAAAGTCAGGCTCTCTCCTCTGAGCCACACTGACTTTCTTAGGTTGCTTTGAGGTACCAGTGCTCAGCACCGGGCTGCAGTCTGTTTTATCTGATGGTATGTCAGACATAAAGGCCCCCTCCTCACACAGAGGTGAGTGTGGATGTCAGTTCCAAACGTGTCTGGGATGAGGGAGAACATCTGCCCCCCAAGAAGACACACTGCTTGGAGGAAGGTCCTCCATAAATGGGGAGGAGGGAACAGGAGATTGATAGCCTGACCTTGGCAGATGGCTTTGTGCCTATCCCTACAAACACCATTTACAGACCCAGACATTTCTCAGCTCAAGCAGAGACACTCACAGAACAATGCAAATAAGGCAGCAATATCACTGACATGGAAAGAATAGCAATGTTATCTTAATGGCTTTGAAATAAAGTACAGTCACTAGAGGGAATTTACTCGGAAATCATGTTCTTGGACTTTGCAGGTAAGACTCACCTTCCTGGCCTTTACCTTGGTGGGCCTTCTCCCTAAAGGATGAGAATGTAGAGGCCTTTCTTAATGCCCTTCTCAGGGTTACCCAGGGCACAAGCCTCTGGCCCATGGACCACTGCTCACTGCTCCTGGAATTTTGGGGTCCTCCCTGATTCATTTCCAACCACTCAGCACACCACCAGCTGTGCTAAAAGTTTTACTTCCCAAACACAGCATGGACTTTAATGAGCTTTCAACTTCTGTACCTCCCTTGGTGTATATCACCAAAGAAAAGGTACACGTGGCAAAAAGTATACAGAAAGATGCTTAATATCATTTGCCATTAAAGAATTACAAATTAAGCAATAGTGTGATAGCACTATGAACTAATATAATGGCTTTAAAAATCTTAATACCAACTGCCAGTAAGACCTGTTCTCAGCCCAGTGACCCAAGTCAATATGTCCTCCTCCATGTGCTGTCCTGGCCTCCTCCCTCACTCACAGGCTAAAATTATACCTTTGTCCTACAGTTCATGAGAGTTTACTACCTTTCTCTTCTTAACCTGTGGTTCTCCTGAGCCCAGAAGCTGGTTTGAGTCTACCCTGTGCCCCTCGACCCTCCCACAGACCCTGCCACAAAACTTGCCACAGAGCCTCCCACACACCCTCCCACACATTCTCCCACTGACCCCTACACCCTCCCACAGACCCTCATACGTACCCTTCCATACTTTTGCCACAGACCTTCCCCCACACCCTCCCACACATCCTCCCACTGACCCTCCCAAACACCCTCACAGACCCTCCATAGATCCTCCTGTAGACCCTCCCATAGACTCTAATATGCACCTTCACACAGACCTCCCCCACACACACTTACAGACCCTGCCACAGATCCTCACAAACCCTTACAAAACATTTGTTGAATGATGTTGACCTGAACTAGGCACCTGTCTCTCCTTACTTCTAAGCCCTACCATCTCTGCTCTGACCTTCAGAGGTTTCAAAAATGACATACAGGACCCATGTGCAGGGCAGAGGGTGAGGCCAATATTTGATGACAACAAAGATACTGCCATACCCAAACTCACTAGTGCATAGAGGAGAGCTTAATATCTGAGTGCCTGGCCTGCTCCTCCTGTCCTTCTCCTGCAACACACACACACACACACACACACACACACACACACACACTCACATGCACACATATATACTAACATGCACACACATATAGACATGATTACACATGCACACATACACATGTAGAATTCAGTGATTCATCAGTTGTGTATAATACCCAGTGCTCAGTACATCATGTACCCTCCTTAATGCTGATCACCCAGTAACCTTTAGTAACCTTCAGTTTCTTTCTTATTGTTAAGAGTCTCTTATGGTTCCCCCCCCCATTTCTTCTTATTTTATTTTTCCCTCCCTTCCCCCATGATCATCTCTTATGTTTCTTAAATTCCACATAGGAGTAAAACCATATGATAATTGTCTTTCTCTAATTGACTCTTATTCTATCTTATTCTTGGCCATCTTTCAGATGAATTAAGAACATTTCAACTTTTTGCAATGCCAAGAATTGTCATCTCTGAATCTCCCCCATTTTTTTGACAAATAAAATTACATATATTTAAAGTGTACAACATGATGACTTGACATACATATACATGTGAAATGAATACCTCAATCAAGTAAACTAGCACATCCATCACCTTACATGGCTAGTTCTTTGTTTTTGTGATGAGAACACTTAAATTTACTCACATAGTCAATTTCAAGTATGCAATATATTATTATTAACTGTAGTCATCATGGTGATGTTAATTCCTCAGAACTTACCTTGTAACTGCAAGCTTGTATCTTCTGACCTAATCCCCCAAGTTATCCCATCCCCAAGCTCCTGGCACCCTACTGCTATAAAATCATTTTTTCTTTTTTGTTCAGATTCCACATATCAGTGATGCCATATAGTATTTTTCTTTCTTCCTTCACCTTATCTCACTTAACATAATGTCTTCTACTTTCATCTATGTTGTCAAAATGGCAGGATGAATGTTCTTTTTTATTTTTTTTTTATATTTTACCTTTTAACCATTGAAGTATAGTTGGCATACAATGTTTTATATATAATGCGTGTGTGTGTTTAAAGATTTTATTTATTTGACAGAGAGAGAGCACAAGCAGAGGGAGTGGCAGAGGCAGAGGGAAAAACAGTCTTCCTGCTAAGCTGAGATCCCGACATGGGGCTTGATCCCAGGACCTTGGGATCATGACTGGAGCTGAAGGCAGATGCTTAACCAGCTGAGCCACCCAGGCACCCTGGCATACAGTGTTATATTGGCTTCAAGTGTACAACATACTGATCTGACAATTCTATACGTTAGTTAGTTCTTGCCAGGATATGTGTAGTCACCATTTGTCATCATACAATGTTATGACAATATTATTGATTATGTTCTCTGTGCTTTACTTTTTATCTCTGCCACTTATTTATTTTATAACTAGAAATTTATCCCCTCTTAATCTTCTTGACTGACTTTACCCATTCCCCCACCCCTCTAACAACCACAAGTTTGTTCTCTGCATTTACTAGTTTGTCTCTGATTCTCTTTGTCCATTTATTTTGTTTTGTTTTTAGATTCTACATATAAGTGAAATCATATGGTATTTCCCTTTCTGCCTGATTTTTAACTTGGCATAATAGCCTTTAGACCCGTCCATGTTGTCCTTCAAATTCTGTTCAATTCTGGAGGACTTTCCCCAGGTTACAACTCTCAAAAACAGAAACAGCTGGCCTGGTAGTTAACATGAAGAGAAAACATCTGTGCCTCCTCAAAAGTAAGCTTGGGGGGCACCTGGGTGGCTCAGTGGGTTAAAGCCTCTGCCTTCAGCTCAGGTCATGATCTCAGGGTCCTGGGATCGAGCCCTGCATCGGGATTTCTGCACAGCTGGGAGCCTGCTTCCCCTCCTCTCGGCCTACCTCTCTGCCTACTTGTGATCTCTCTCTCTATCAAATAAATAAATAAAATCTTTAAAAAAAAAAAAAAGTAAGCTTGGTTACTTCCTGTCTATCCAGTTCCCATGGCGTTCAAGATTTTCCCATAAGATAAGGAAAATCAAAGAGAGATAAATGGGGTCCCTCCTCCCTCTTCAGACAGGAAGCCAGGGCCTGAGCCCTCTGTTCCTGTCTCAGAGTGCCCCAAGCTACCACCTGCTTCTACATCATCCCTGCCTCCAGCACAGAGTACAGATACCATTGCAGGCTGTGGCTCCAACGGAAAGTCCAGACACCTTTTAGGTTTGAGATGGCAGTTCTGAGAGGACACTTGCCCTTGATATGATTCAGAGGAGAGGGACAAAAGGCAAGAGGAGAGTGTGTATGACTATCCAAAAGTGGGATATAGTTTCTAAGCTCTTTTCAGTGTTCTCCCTGCCTCCCCTAGAGTTGGGGATGTTCCCTGCCTCTCCTCTATAAAGCAAATGAATGTGTCCTGGAAGGCCCAGAAAAGTAACCTAGATTAATGGTAAATCCCTGCCACCTACCCTCCATGGTCTGTCTCTGCATCTGTGAAATGTGGGCTGGAGGGTGCAGAATTAGAGTCCTTTGGTGCTGATATGGGCACCACCAGTCCTTGGTCTAAGAAGTTACCTCCACTGGTTGGGGTTTAAGAAGAAAACACATAAGGAAAATGCCTCCAATGCAAAGTCCAGTAGAGAGGGCACCTGTGAGGCTGATGAATAGGCTACCGTGGCCTAGAAAGAGACAACCAATAGCAGACTCTGCATTCAGACAGCACCCCTGAGCAATCATAAATAACTTCAGGAGTCCTGGCCTCTCCGCCATATGACCTGAAGGTCCTGTCCCAGTCCCTGCCTTGGTCTCAATATCTTACAGATGATCAGTTGACCAGGGTGATCAAAGGGACAAAGGACCTTCAAAAGGGACCAAGTCCCTTTTGTTCCATAATAATATGGTGTTGATGACATGGACTCCCAACTGCCACTGTCACACCCACTGTCCAATGCATTGGAAGCTCCACCTCTGCCATCTGCCTTCCTTCAAGACCTTCTCCTGACCCTTCCTCCCAGAAAACCCCACCTGTCCACTCCTCCTTGAAGTGCTTGCCTGCTCTGTGGGCACTTTACTTTTCAGGGTCTGCAGGTCTCACCCAGCCTCTGTTCTGAGCTGCTTTGCTTTGATATCTTAATACGTCAAGCATGTCTGCAACTGGAAAGCAGCTGCCTTGTCTTCTAGGTGTCCAGCATAGTGTGTAAGATATAAATAGGAAGGGGCACCTGGGTGGCTCACCCCTTAAACATCTGCCTTTGGCTCAGGTCATGATCCCAGGGTCCTGGCATCGAGGCCCGCATTGGGCTCCCTGCTCAGTGGGAAGCCTGCTTCTCCCTCTCTCACTTCCCGGCTTGTGCTCCCTCTCTCCCTATGTCTCTTTCTGTCAAATAAATAAAATCTTAAAAAAAAAAAAACTATAATCAGGAAACTATGAGAAGTTTATATAAATCACAAGTATTTTTGGTATTTGGCAAACAAAGAAAATCCTAGCATAGTACTAGACCATTTTAGTTAGCTGGTGCTCAAATTGTGATTTTTGTCTGATAAAACTGTCAGAGTGGGTTAGAGCGAGTCAGGGGGATTACAATAAATACCAGGGATCCAAACTAAAAGATGTCACTGGCTCCTGGCTCCTGTTTTTTTCTCAAAATACAGTTTCAGCCTAATTTCTAACAGAACCATATACCATGTATCAAGAGCCTGGAAAAAATACGTAAGCATTTCAGCAAGACACCAGACTTCCTAAGCTTCTCCCTCCTGTCCTTACCCCCATTCTTGGAACAGATAGAGGGATTGGATGTTATCACTCCTCCAACAGCAGGGGTCATCTTTCTTCCCCCTGTATATCACAGTCTACCAGACATACCTGATGAGCTGCGGAAAAAAAATCATATTCACAGGACCATCCTGATGTTCCACAGATGGAAAGAAAAGCCCAGAGCCTCAGTCATGCATGCAGAATAAGGGAGCTGTGGCAGTTTGAAGAATTTGGACAGCCTCTCCCATATCTTCCTTAGATCTCCCTATTCAAAGTCACTCTCCATCTTCCTTGAACCTTTGATATGCCTATACCAGTGGCTGGCATCAGGATAAGAGAACCTGAGGGTCAGAGAAGTGAGAGGGAAAGGGAGGAGTTAGGAGCAAGGAGAGGCTGACATTCAGAGATGAAAGGGATGGTAGAGAGGTGAGTAGAGAAGCTGGCTGCCTGTGCACAGAGTCTTCTGAGTTTCCCACATAGGAACCAAGCAGAGACTGAATCTTTGTGGTACCAAAAGCAAAGTTCCAGGAACCCTTCTCTTTGAGACAAGCTTCTTCTTAAGGAGCTTCCAGATAAGGCACAAAACATGAGCTTGTTTTTTAAGCTTAAGAGGCAGGGAGAGATGGATGAAAAAGCAAACATAAAAATAGAGTGTGCAAATTCCTGATGGAGGAAGCATAGCTCTGCTCTGAGTGCTGGACCCAGTACCTCCCTGGACAACCCTGAACATTGACAAGTCTGCTGTGAATGTCAGAGTCTATGCCCTAGAGGAACAGAGAACATAGGCAACAGAATCATTCATGGCCAGTGAGGATCTATTTAGAGACACTCAGGAGCCACCTGAGAGACTCTGGCCACACAAGAAGTGATAAGGAAGATATGTTTCCATTAACTGACTCCAAAGAAATAGAGATCCATGAACGCACTACTGATAACTGCACAGATTGGTACAGCCACCTAGTAAAACTAAGTAGTCGTATCTTCTAAACAAGAACATATACAGGACTTCCATACAGATATACATGGGATTGGAGGAAATTTCTGAGACATGGGGATTATTTTCTTGTGATCATTTTCTCCTCCTCACTTCTCCTTTCTCAAGAAAGGAGAGCATTTCCTCTCTTAGGTATATCAGCAGCATATATTCTCCAAAAACAGGTAATAAAAGGTTTGTGGGAGCATCATCCATAACTCCCAAATGAAAACTTCTTCAATGCCCCTCAATAAAAATGAATACATAACGTATAAAATAGTCACAGAAATGCAATTTGAGAATCAGCAAACTATGACAACACACAATTTTGAAAAACCTCACAATGTTGAACAAAACAGTTCAGATTCAAGAAAATACATACGATGTGACTCATTTATAGTAAGTTCAAAAATAGGCAAAACTGACCACTTCTTTTGGAAGTCAAAGTATGGTTTATCCTTGTGTGCAGACTGTAGTAATGAGCAAGAGAGGAGCTTTTAAGATCCCGGTCAGGTTCTGTTTTCTAGAGCTGAGAACTGGTAACACAGATGTGTTCAAACTTTCATGTATGTTTATCAAGGCAGGCAGGGCCAACCTCCCACACTCAGCCCCTAGACAGGGAGAGAAACTAAGGCGCCAAGAAGTTAAACAATTTTCTCAAGTTCACACAAGGCTCAGTGGCTGGGCTGGACTAAAGGACTGATCTGCCAACTCCTAGTTCAGTGCCCTAGACTCTCCATCCTCACTCTTCTCAAGAAGTCTAGAGATTTGCTGTCCAGTATGGTAGCCACTAGCCACATGTTGCTATTTAAATTAGAATTAATTAAAATTAAATAAAATTTAAAATTCAGTTTTTCAGTCACCTTAGCCACTTTTTTGAGGGCTCAATACTCATATGTGGCTAGTAGCTATTGTATTAGACAACACAGATTTAGAATATTTTGATCATCACAGGAAGTTCTGGTGGACAACACTACTCTGGAAGGACCAATGAGAAAATCAGGTCCAACAGAATCTCTCAAGGCACTAAAACTTATCTGAAGCATCTTTCTGGCCACTTACCTGATGGTCTGGTGGAAGAGAAAAGGGCCCAAATAGTGAATAAGATCCCAGGGCTGGTTCTTAGCAAGCAGGTGTAGCATGCCACTAGTGACTCAGCCCACCTTCCTCTGCCCCCTCCTTTCTCCTGAGGCTCAGGACTCACCCTCACCCCAGATCACTCAATGCATTTCTGATCCAAGGTTGCTTATGCTTCAGACTTTAACTTAGTGAAGCTTTCCATCTATTAAAGAAATTTCCAGTCAGAGAGCACTCTCCAGAACTTTTGAACCTACTCATCCTAATCTCGGACAGGCTGGAAGACACATCCTTTCCTTCCACCAGTGGCTCTTGAGAGTGGATCAGATTTTCCCCAACCAGACTGAACCTCAGATATCTGGGCTTTTGACAATCTTGGTTCACAGAAGGCCCAGGGCAAAGAGAGGTTCCCCCCACCTCCTCCTTGTCCCTTCGCCATGCCACATAGTCCCTCCCATGGTATGCTGATGTCTCAGCCAGAGCATTCTCTAGGAAGATCTCTGAGTGACAGAGCTGTCAGGATTACACCTCTAGTAACCTCTCACTTCATAAGGGTGATCTTTTCAACTCTAGGGTTGTAATAAACTTCTCTGAGCACGTTGTGCATATTTCACTCCCCATGTCAGCAGAGGAAGACCTGTGAACTCTCCAAAGGAGTGGCTGGGGGATAGACCTGAGGATTTCACAGGAAAAAATGGGGACAGGGGGCTCAAACACCTCAAAGGTTAGGTGTTAGGGGAGGGCCCAGAGCTCTCTCCAGCATGCTGAGAGAAATCCTAAATGGGAAACATACTAATCTAGATCAGAGCAATCACCTTGTTGCCCATACACCCAGGAAAGGCATGGTGTGGAAAGTTCCTCAAAGCTGAACATTCCCAAAATCTATCTCTCTCTTGGGACAAGGCTCCCTAGCTTTGCTTTGTCAGCTAATTGCTTTTTTACTAAGCATTCTTAAGAAAATACCTACTTCTGGGATTGCAAAGCCTTTGGGTTTTTAGTCATCCTAGCACTTGATCTCTATTTCCCACTGCTGAAAAAAGACCAAAACTAAAAGAACAGATGAAATAAGCTTTGAGGGAACAATTGGGAAGTGCATGCTTATGTAACCTTTATTCCTTTTCACCCCAAGCTCACTCTCACCTGCAGCTCTATCCTGGGAGTCACACCAGTGCTGCTGAGCTGACAGTGTCTCCCCAACTTACCTGGAAGAGTGTTCACAGGTTGAATGCTTCACTTCTTAGATGCTCCCTAATTGCTCGTTCAGCCTTCATCAGAAGCCCATGCTGACTGAATGAATATCAGTGAGCTTGTGCTTCTTTTTCTTTTTTTTTTTCTTTTATGAAATTTAATTAATGGCATAATGAAGGGAAAACTGAAATTGTGGGAGTTCATTCATAGCAGCAGTAGACTCCAAACTCACAAAGGTGGCAAAAACCTGATCTGGAGTAGGTTCTTATTTCTTTCCTTTTTTTTTTTTTTTAATTTTTTAAATTTATTTTCAGCGTAACAGTATTCATTGTTTTTGTACCACACCCAGTGCTCCATGCAATCCGTGCCCTCTCCAATACCCACCACCTGGTTCCCCCAACCTCCCACCCCCTGCCCCTTCAAAACCCTCAGATTGTTTTTCAGAGTCCATAGTCTCTCATGGTTCACCTCCCCTTCCAATTTCCCTCAACTCCCTTCTCCTCTCTAACTCCCCTTGTCCTCCATACTATTTGTTATGCTCAAATAAGTGAAACCATATGATAATTGACTCTCTCTGCTTGACTTATTTCACTCAGCATCATCTCTTCCAGTCCCGTCCATGTTGCTACAAAAGTTGGGTATTCATCCTTTCTGATGGAGGCATAATACTCCATAGTGTATATGGACTTCTTTTTCACCTTTGCCTTTCCTTTCTCCTTGAACACAGAGGAAAGTAAGTGGAGAACCCAGTAGATTTCTCAGTCCCTGCTCTACCCCTCCTTCAGCGTCTGAGGTCATGCTTCCTGGACAACTGCCCACTATTGACTGAGCTGCTGAGTGGAAGATGGGGAGGGCTGAGTTGAGGGAGGATGGTGGGTTGGGATCAGAGGTAGAGACCATGGTGGGTCCCTGTTATGCAAGGCGGATAGATGATTCTGTGGCTCAGCCATGCCAGAGAGAGGACAGGTATAGTTACCTGGAGATGATTTTCATTTGCAGAGACAAAAAGCTTTAAAACTCTGGAATTCTAGGTGCAGAGATATTCTCAAGAACCCCTTCTTCCCTCCCAGCTAACGTCCTGGTTGCCAAGGTTGGGCTAAAAAAATCTTCCTTTACTTTCCTGTCTCCCTGTCATGTGGTCTTCCACTAGCTAGGGCCTCAGGTTAGAGATGAAGTTTTCTCATTTGAAAAATAGGAGCACAGGAAGTACCAAAGGCCATGGAGCAGAATCTAGCACCAGCCTTCTAGTCTCCTACCTACATCAATACTCTTCCCCTAGCCTTATCAACTCATCCTGTAATCTAACCTGAAAGCTAGATATTAAAAACCCACATTACATGAGACTTGGAACACCTCTCTAAACCCAATTCTGTCCTGTTCTACCTCGGGTCAGTTAACTATGTTATCTCCTCCCCAGATCAGCATTATAGGTTGGGAGGCTGGGGGTCTGGGGAGGGGGGATACCAGAATTATGGTTTGGTGGGGTGGGGGCCAGAGTGGGAGATTGGGGACTGAAAGTGAGCTTGGCCAATTGGTCTGCACCTTGGTGTGTATTCCCAGAGGAATATGCTCCCATAGGGGATGCAAAGGTCTAACTTCAATGGGTTATAAGCAAGTAAATTAGACAATCTGCACATCACCAAAAACTTGAAAGTGTTAGGGACTGCTATTGCTGCTGTTGTTATTTTTACATTTCTTGTCCTCTCTGGCTCCAATATTCTCCCTGTCTTACCCTGGGCCCTGCATCTTGGGCTTGCCCAGTGAGAAGAAAAGGACAAGTCACATACAACGAAGTGTTCTGGTCACCCACTCAGCCTTGAGCCCAGAGATGGCAAATATGGACTTTCTGACCCACAGGGCTAACTGACCACCCCTTTGCATGCTGCCCAGGCCTTCTTCAGACCCAACAGTCAGCCTGTGTCTTCCCTAGGTTCCAGCTCCAAGCTACTCAAGCTTGAGCTTGGGACAAGGCCTTGCTATACTCACAGAAGCAGTGACTTAGTTCACATTAAGATAGCTAGAGGAAATATTCAGTACATGAATTCTTTTGCAAGCCAGAACTGAATTAGATCCTAGCCACCTATAAACATGGGAAACAAAAAACAGCCCCAAGCCATCTTTGGAAACCCTCTCTACCAAACACAATAGAGTTTCGTTTTACCTCTTTCAAGAGAAAAACCAAAAAACACACAAGGAAAAATAATCAATTCGATAGCCTACTTTAGTGTAGTTCAAACAGCTTACTCTCTTTCCCTTCCTTCCTTCCTTCATTTTATGTGAGGATAATGGATCTGCAACATTTTTGTAGATTGATATTCTGGTTACTCTGGGTATTTGAAGAAATGGTGAGTATTATAATACTTATTTTATAGAAAAATAAGCTAAAGTCAGGAGAAGAGACAGACCTGGATTGGCAGCAATAAACACTTTATCATGCCATGTTTCTATGGGATTCTTTGTGCCTCATTCTTCTTGAAGCTACAACAACTGTCCACCAGATTCATTGGTGGTCAGGGGTGAGGAGTGAATGTCATCATCAAAGAGGTCAACGGAGCAAAAGGGTCTGCAGGTGTTATTCCTGCCCCCAACCAGCCACTCCTCTGGGCCCTTCTGGCTGGGAATCCTTCCACTGTTTTCCTCCTGACTGCATCTGCTTCCCTTCCAGCTGCTACCACCTGCAGCTTCTCACCCTCCTCCACAGAGAAACAACTTCATTGTTCTTTTTCTTCCTGTTTAAGAAGCAAGCACACCTTCTCTGGAGCTTTGTAATATTTTAATTATTTCAATATTGATTAGAAGAAAAAGTATGCCCAAAAAAATTCTAAAAAAGCAGAAGATGATCAAAAAGCTATTCCTGGTGTCCTTGGCCTGTGCTTTCCATGCCATAGTAATTCATGATCACTCCATGGAGAGCTAAACAGACTCCACCCTATACTGATCCTTTCTTCCCATTGCCCATGTGGTCCCAGAGGACCAGACAAAGTGGTAAGCAGAAACGCAGGTGGGAAAGTGAGTTCCTGGGCATGGGCAGGGCCCCAGTGAGGTATGGGCATACCAGGGGACTGCCACACAATATCTGAGGGGAGTCTGGTTATCCAGGTAGAGCTAGAATGGTTCTCAGGAACATTGATTTCAAGGAGGCAACTGAAGCATGTTGGAGAAAACAGAGTCTGAAGAATCCAGCCTGAGTGCTGTAGCCCATTTTCCTCACACCAGGCACCCCTGGCTATACTGAAAAACTATCACCAAAGTCTCTGTGTCCGTTCAAAAGAGTCATGAGGCCTCCAGTTTGACAGAATCTAATTTTAACTCTTTATCTTTCCATCAATTGAATATTTTTTTTAATCTGAAAACTTGCTGAGGGCCCAGCACTTTGGAAGTTGCTAAACATAAGTAAAATAAAGAGAAAGTGGAAAAAGCACCAGGCAGGCACCTAGGAGAACTGGATGTTAATTCCAAGACACTTATCAGCATTTACCAACTTCAGACAGGTCCCCTTCTTTCTCTGGGTTCCACACCCTCACCTATAAAACCAGAAGTGACCTGTGCATTCTGTGAAGGCAGTTTTCAATGGCGTTCCTTTACTCACAGAGCCTATAATCTGGCCATACCTTGAAGCTTAACACTCAAGTGTTAAATGCTATTGTGGGATGACTTTCATTTCTAAAATCTGCTAATACTTTTATCCCCCAAATGTTGTTTTCTATTCCAGGATCATTGCCTTCAAAACCCCAATCTCAAGGGAGAATTGGGAGAGGCTGCTCTGAGCCTTCCTCAGGTTCTCATGACCTTAGACTAAAGTAACAGCCCTTAGGCCCCATTGATGCCCTAAAAATGTGGTCATGTTATCATAGAATGAGCACCAAAAGCAAATAATCCCTACTGGCCCACTGGCCCAGGAGAACTTCAGCATTTTGGAGGAGATAAAGATACACCTGGACAAAATGGAAGATTGATGTTCTCCCTATAGCACCAAAGGTAGCTGTGTTCCTTCCCAAAGCTAGCTGTGAGTACCTGCTGTTTGCAGAGTTCAAATGAGTTCTAGAAACACCAGCTAATGAGGACCCCAAGCAACCTAGCCAGGCTCAGCCTGTTCATTCCTTTCTGATTCGCCACCTGCAGGTTGGTGGGTGTGAGAACATGAGGTTTTAGTTCTCCATCTCCAAGATGGGATGGGAAGGGGGTAGGTTTAGGCTCCACTCTGGAGATGCCCATCTGATTGTGTCCAGGATGATCAGGGTCACTGGTCTGGTGACCACAGAAGGATTTGGCCTCAACACTGCCAATTCTCCCAGGCCAGTCTCCAACTGAGGCAATTACCAAACACTGTGTCAAAACTCTCTGAGTCTCAAGAGCAGATGAGGATATGACACAGCATCATGATCATCTCTGCTCCGCCTCTGTCTGGGAGGGGGTGGGAATAGAAATAGAGCAGCAGGAAAAAGCATTACAGCATGGTGGGACTTAGGGTCCATCTGTCCTGAATTCACACAGTCACCTCTCAGCTGCCTAATCCAAGGTAAGTCGCCCAAGGTCACTATATCTTGGATTCCTCCATTATAAAATGAAGTTAATGGCTCCTATTTAAAGAATCATTATGGTGCAAAATGAGGTAATGTATGTAAAGCATTTCAGATAGTGTCTGTCATAAAGTGGGTGCTCAAAAATGGTTGTTATGATTATTATCATCCTCTCAAGGAACATATAGGATGCTAATATGGACATGGGGGACTCAGAAATGAAACCAAACTGAATGAGATGTAGAAAAGTGGATATGAAAGGCTGTCTGAATTGAGTTTGAGGAGATCCACAGAGATCCCTGTTCTCAGGTTACAGGGAAAGGAATGCATTTCTAACCTGGGAGATTAATGCCATCTCTGTGCCAGACTCCTGGGGTCACTCTCTAAGAAAGCAAATAGAAGCAGGCTTTGGAACTGGGAGGAATCTCTGAGATGCAAGGATTATTTTTCTGGCTATTATTATATTACATTCCTTTCTCAAAAAGATCCCGTCCTGAGAGCCCCTCAGAGGTCACTGCAGCCTGGATTATGGGATCTTCAGGGTTGAGCCATCAAAAGTTTTGTTTTGCCAGTGGGCTTGGGTCCTGACATAGGCACTAGGGCCTGGGAACTGAAATGACACACAACTTTATCTCACTCACACGGGAGGATTGTGGGTTTTTTCTAGGGGCTACAGACTCCAACGGATGAGCACTTCACCCAAATGCTCTGGAAAACAGTGTGGAGCATCACAGGAGTATCTGAGCAGAAGAAAACAATTTGGTGGCCTTCCCAGAAATAGCTCAACATCCCGAGGATAACTCCATGTGGTGAGAGGTGTGTGGAGGGCATGTCAACAGTATTTTCTTGGAGCTATGAGAGAAGCTGCTCCCACAGGGGTGGTGAGACAGGAAAGCAGAAATGAGGCCTCAATGTCTTTCCCCACTGTGCCTAAGACCCTCTCCTTCCTGAGTCTTGACTGGACTTTTATCCCTATACGACAAGGACTGTAGTGCAAGAGGCAGACTCTCTGGGCTTAGAATCCTCTTACTAGCTGGGCTCATTCTGGAAGAGGTGGATTCACTTAAATAGGGAGTTCAGGGGGCGCCTGGGTGGCTCAGTGGGTTAGGGCCTCTGCCTTCAGCTCAGGTCATGTCCCAGGGTCCTGGGATCGAGCCCCGCATTGGGCTCTCTGCTCAGCGGGGAGCCTGCTTCCCCCTCTCTCTCTGCCTACTCGTGATCTCCGTCTGTCGAATAAATAAATAAATAATCTAAAAAAAAAAAATAGGGAGTTCAGTCCAAGGCCATCAGCCTCCCATACTTAAAGGTTCCCATGGTCACCACAAGTCAAAGGCCCACAAAGTCCTGGTGGACAACACTGAGCCTTTGAACCTTTTTCACAGAGAGGAACTCTCACCCTGACAGAGCACCCCTACCCAGCTTCATACTTAGTCACAAAATATCACCAAGAGGTCCTACAGAGACCAGACATGCAAAGATACCAACTCACAAAGGTGGTGGGGGGACCTACAAGGACAACGGCAGCTGCACACCTTCACACTGGCACACAGAGTCACAATGACACCAGAAGGGAATCTCCCTTGTCTCACTACTTCCTCCTTGTCTATGTTGGCTGAGGTTGCCATACAAAATATCACAGGCTGGAAAATTTAAAAGACAGTAAACAACAAGTGTTGGAGAGGATGTGGAGAAAGGGGATCCCTCTTACACTGTTGGTGGGAATGCAAATTGGTGCAACCACTTTGGAAAACAGTATGGAGATTCCTTAAGAAATTTAAAATAGAGCTACCCTATTACTCTGCAATTGCACTACTGGGTATTTACCCTAAAGATACAGATGCAGTGAAAAGAAGAGACATCTGTATCCCAATGTTCATAGCAGCAATGGCCACAATTGCCAAACTGTGGAAAGAGCCAAGATGCCCTTCAACAGACGAATGAATAAAGACAATATGGTCTGTATATATAATGGCATATTACACCTCCATCAGAAAGGATGAATACTCAACTTTTGTATCAACATGGATGAGACTGGAAGAGATTATGCTGAGTGAAATAAGTCAAGCAGAGAGAGTCGATTATCATATGGTTTCACTTACTTGTGGAGCATAAGAAATAACACAGAAGACATTAGGAGAAGGAAAGGAAAAGTGAATTGGGGAAAATTTGAGGGGGAGACAAACCATGAGAGACCATGGACTCTGAGAAACAAACTGAAGGTTTTAGAGGGGAAACGGGTGGGGGGTTAGGTGAGCCGGGTGGTGGGTATTAAGGAGCACATGTATTGCAAGGAGCACTGGGCGTGGAGCATAAACAATGGATCTTGGAACACTGAAAAAATTAAATTAAATTTAAAAAATATATCACAGGCTGGGAAGCAGTATTTGCTTTCTGGGGTACCTGGGTAGCTAAGTTGGTTAAGCATCTGCCTTCTGCTCAGGTCATGATCCCAGGATCCTGGGGTCGAGCCCCACATCAGGCTCCCTGCTCATCAGCGAGCCTGCTTCTCCCTCTCCCTCTACCTGCTGCTCCCCCTGCTTGCACACTCTCTCTCTACCTCTCACTGGCAAAAAATTAATTAATCTTTAAAAACAAGACTTGGGGCACCACATTGCTTGATTTCAAGCTTTACTATAAAACTGTGATCACCAAAACAGCAGGGTACTGGCACAAAAACAGACACATAGACCAGTGGAACAGAGTAGAGACATCCAGATATGGACCCTCAACTCTATGGTCAAATAAGATTTGACAAAGCAAGAAAAAATATACAGTGAAAAAAGACAGTCTCTTCCATAAGTGGTGCTGGGAAAATTGGACAGTTTTGTATAGAAGAATGAAACTAGACCATTCTCTCACACCGTACACAAAGACAAACTCGAAATGGATAAAAAACCTCAATGTGAGGAAGGAATCTATCAAAATCATAGAGGAGAATGTAGGCAGTAACCTCTTCAACGTTGTCCACAGCAACTTCCTTCAAGACGTGTCACCAAAGGCAAAGGAAACAAAAGCTAAAATGAACTTTTGGGTCTTCATCAAGATCAAAAGCTTCTGCACAGCAAAGGAAACAGTCAAGAAAACAAAGAGGCAATCCATGGAATGGGAGAAGATATTCGCAAATGACACCAAAGACAAAGGGCTGATATCCAAGATCTATAAAGAATTCCTCAAACTCAGCACACACAAAACAGATAATCACGTCAAAAAATGGGCAGAAGACATGAACAGACACTTCTCCAAAGAAGACATAAAAATGGCTAATAGACACATGAAAAAATGTTCCTCATCATTAGCCATCAGGGATATTCAAATCAAAGCCACATTGAGATACCACTTTACATCAGTTAGAATGGCCAAAATTAACAAGACAGTAAACAACGTGTGTTGGAGAGGATGTGGAGAAAGGGGAACCTTCTTACACTGTTGGCGGGAATGCAAGTTGGTGCAGCCACTTTGGAAACCAGTGTGGAGATTCCTTATGAAATTTAAAATAGAGCTACCCTATGACCCTGCAATTGCACTACTGGGTTTTTATCCCAAAGATACAGATGTAGTGAAAAGAAGGGCCACTGTACCTCAATGTTCATAGCAGCAATGGCCACAGTCACCAAACTGTGGAAAGAGCCAAGATGTCCTTCAATAGATGAATGGATAAAGAAGACATGGTCCATATATACAATGGAGCATTATGCCTCCATCAGAAAGGATGAATACCCAACTTTTATATCAACATGGATGGGACTGGAAGAGATTATGCTGAGTGAAATAAGTCAAGCAGAGAGAGTCAGTTATACACGGTTTCACTTACTTGTGGAGTATAAGGAATAACATGGAGGACATTGGGAGATGGGCATTCCTCCTCCTAGTCATTTTGGTGAGAGGTGACTGAACAGATGTAGCTGGATGTATCAACCATGGTGCAGTCAAGGTGCACCCTGGAACACTTCTGAGCAATCAGGATTCCCCACCCAAATGAGAGAAAAAAGAAAAGAAAAAGAAAAAAAAGAGAGAGAGAGAGAGACAGGAAAGAAAGGGAAGATAAAAGAGAAAGTTCAGCCCAAATGCGCCCCAGGGTAAGATTTATGAAGTATACAAACAAAAACAGACAAACAAAAAGACTAATAAAAGTATATGACAAGAGAAAAAAAAATATATATATAAGCAAATAAAGGAATAACCTCGTCAAAAAGAACCCCAAGTGTAAGATTTATATACTGTCAGGACAAACACAAAAACACAGAAACACTGGTGGAAGAAAGAGATGGGAGAGTGGTTATAAATTATCAGTGTGGGCGAGGAAGGTTGTTTTGATTCTTCCTGGATGTATCTTTATATGTTTGTTAAAGGACTCAACTTTCCTAAGATAAAGGGGGATTAAAAATTAGTTTCCTATAGGGGTAGTATTGATTGGGGAAAGGGGATTACTTTGAAGTTTAACTCTATATGAATATTAGAAAATAAAAATTAAAAAAGGAATAAACTAGACCAAACTAAACTAAAATTAAAAAAAAAAGAATTTAAAAAATAGAAATGCAAAAGAAAAACACAGGTGTATGTATCAAAAAGTTCAGGTTAGAAGGTTATTATGGAATTTGATGTACTGGACAGCTCACTGTGATGGTAAATAGGTTAAAAGATTATCTATATAAAAAAAAAAGTGAGCCAGAACAGTGGGAACAAATTAAAAATAAAAGTTGTCCTATGAAGTAGTGGTGGCTGTTCTCGTGTATTCTTTTTTTTTTTTTTTTTTTTCTTTCCTGGTTGGTTTTCTGGGGGAGGGGCCTGCCACGTGGGTTTTCAGTCAATGATGTTCCCTGAGTTAAGTCCTCCCGCCCCCCTCAAAGGGGTGGGCTCTGAGGAAACTGGTTTTTTCAGGCTTTTGTTCTCTGGAGGTTTTTATGTTTGTTCATTTTTTTTTCCCCTCTTTCGCCTTGACCGCTTTTGATGGTTTTTGTAGGTTTAGAGGAAAGCAAACTGCACCCTGACCTCCCTCTCAGAGAGAAGCCTCAGTCTGGCTGCAGAGCCCAAATAACTTCCCCCTTGGCTGCTGGCAGAGCAGTTCCGAGTCGCGGTCCCTGGGGACGCAGGATCTTCTGCTTGTACCCAAAACCACGGCAGCGGCGGGTGTCTGGGCAGCTCCAGACCGCCAGAGAGGTTCCAAGCATCGATCGCACACTGAGATTTTCCTGCTGGCCCGGGCTGGGAGTGCCTGGTCTTTCTGTGTCTAAGAGTGCCCGACTTGCGCGCACCTCTCCCAGGGGATGCTGTGGGTTGCACGCGCGCGCCTCAGGCTCTGAGAGCGAGGCGCAGGTCCGAAAGCACCAGGCTGGGCCTTCATGCACCTCTCTCAGGGGAGAGTTTGGGGTGTGCATCTCAGGCTCTGAAGCAATGGCGCAGGTCTAAGAGCGCCGGGTGGGCCTTTGTACACCTCTCTCAGGGGAGGGTGAGGGGCGCTCGTGTCTTAGGCTCTGTAGCAGGGCTGGGCATTCTGCCATCTGGCGTGGCTCCCAGCCCCTCACAGGAGCCAGACCCCACGCAATTTCGGGCGCAATGGAGGCTCAGGGACCAAGACCTGGTTTCTCCGCTAGCCGCCCGGATTCCCACAATTTCCCCCCACCCCCGCGATCCTTTGCTCTTTTGGAGTGCTTTCAACCAGTCTCCAAGTTAATGCTGGTCCCCAGATGCAGGGCACTCTCATATTAGGGGTATTACTTTCCAACTGGTCACCTCTGGTGGCTCCCTCCCCCTTTTGTTTATCTTCCGATATCAGTCCGCCTTTCCCACTCCACTTTACCTGCCCACTGGCGTCTTCTGCCCCTGTAGATATCCAGATGTGTATAATTCTGATCTCAGGCTGATTTCATGGGTGATCAGTGTTCTTTGGTAGGTAATCAGCTCACTTCAGGGTACAGGTTGAAAAGGCACCTCCTCCTACTTCCCCACCATCTTGTCTCCCTTTGGACATTGGGAGATGGAGAGAGATGGCGAGAAGTGAATTGGAGGAAATTTGAGGGGGAGACAAACCATGAAAGACTGTGGACTCTGAGAAACAAACTGAGGTTTTTGGAGGGGAGAGGGTTGGAGGGTTTGGTGGGTCTGGTAGTGGGTATTAAGGAGCACACATATTGCATGGAACATTGCGTGTGGTGCATACACAATGAATCTTGAAACACTGAAAAAAAAAATAATGTTTTAAAAAATAAAAAATAAAAATAAATTAAAAAGAATTTGTTTTCTTATAGTCCTAGAGGCTGGAAATCCAAAGTCAAGCTGTCAGCAGGTTTGGTTTATTGTGAGGGCTTTCTTCCTGACTTGCAGATGGTGCCTTCTAGCTGTGTCCTCATGGGAGAGAAAGAGAGAAAGTCTTTTTATAAGGACACAGTCCTATCAGATTAGAGCTCATTGCATAAGACTTCATTTAACTTAATTCATTTCCTCATAGACCTATATCCAGATGGCCACATGGGGCTTGGGGATTCAACATATGAATTTGGGGGAACACAATTCAGTCCATCACCCTGGTCTTCTTAGGTCACATGAAAGTGCAAAGAGCAGAATGCCTAGACAGATTGGACTCCAGTGCTGTTACTTACTGACTCTGTGATCTTGGGCAATGAACCAGACCTCACGTTTTTTCCTTTAATATGGGTAGTACAGATTTGGTGAAGGGTAGAGAAGGTGACTGGTTTGTGCTACCTACTGGATAGTAGGCAATCAACAATGGTTTTTTGTCTCTTATTGTGGCCTCTCCCTGAGCTTCAGGGGGAGGAGATGGAGGTAGAGGTGGTTATAATGATGGGAAGGTGAACTTTCTACTGGGTTTTCTAGAGTCCTAAAAGGGGAATTCCCCGTAAGAGTCACAGTGGAGAGGACAGCTTACCACTGTCTTACACAGGGGCATTGACCCCAACAATATTTAACACAATTGGGGTTTGGCACTATGCAGCTACCATCCATGGTTTCTGGATAGTACAGATGTGGAGGCAACTCACTCATCCAAATAGCAGCCTCTCTTTTCTTACCTTGATGCCCTCCTTCTTCAGCAGACTAATTCGCATTCCAGAGAGCAGGGGGTATCAAGTCACCCTCCTCCAGGCTCCCCAGCTCCTTTCCACCTGGCTAGCAGAGTAGCCCCTTGTCAAGGGGCACACATTGCCACTCTTGGATTGAGGGGAAAGGTATTCTTCTTCAAAGTCATGGGAATATATAAGTTGCCCAGACAGCCCCCACATGCAGGAAGCAGAGATGACTTTGGCCTTGCCCCACTCAGCTCTGAGTAGCAAATCCTGGCCTATGATCCTCATTGTAGCCCAGACACCTGTGTCTCCTCCCATGTTCTTCTAAGAGATCTCCACTTCCCAGAAGCCTAGCCCTGGCCAGGCTGAACTAAGGCACTCCCCTCTTCACCTCAGGCAGAGGCCTCTCTCCTCCCCTTAATGGGCCTGCTCAGCAGGATGCTTAAAGGAGTAGGGGGACCACCTCTCTGCTTCCAGTAAGCACCCTGCTACCTCTGCCACTGATACCCCTCCTCACTTACTGCAGGGTTCTTTTCTCAACCCTTTGCCACCAGAGGACCAATCAGTCAAAAAATAAGAAACAGAAGTCTTTCTTCCTTTCAACAACATCACTATTTGGAGACTTGTGCACCTGGTTGAATGAGTCTATGACTCAAAGTTGAAACAAATCCCAGAAAAATCATAATCCAATGACTCAAGTGTCAGCCCCTCCACTGAGCTTTCCCATGTCCTCACCAGCCTTAAATGAATCTTATGTAGCTTACCTATGGGAATAAGGGGCACACTCTGGGCTCTGCATTCACCTCAGTTGCTGCAGTCTGCAAGTATCCCTGAGGTCTTCCTGCATGTCATGCAAGTTGGGAGGGTAGGAGAAAACCCAAGAATGAGGCTCTGTGCTATAGCCTTTCTGCCCAATGTGGCCCTCTGGCTCTGAACACAAGGCAGGAGGAGCGAGTGAGTAAGAAAGCATTGGTGAAGGTGCATGAGAGGTGTGTGAGTGAATGAACGAATGAATGAATAAATGTAAGGGTGTTAGTGAGATCATATGAGTGAATGAATGAATAAGTGAGCATGTGAGGGGTGTGTGTGTGTGTGTGAGTAAATGGGCAACAGCATGAGTGGAGTGTGTGCAGCATGAGATAAGAGTCTCCGTCTCTCTCATTTACAGTCATATCCTTGGCATCTGGAACATAGAAAGTGCTAATAAGTGTGTTAAGTAACTAAATAAACCAATGAGTAGTGCAGTAGGTATTATCAGTATACCCATTTCTCAGATGAGCACACAGAGCCCAGAGAGGTTGGTAAGTGGCAGATCTGTCATTCAGACTAGGAATTGTGATTCCCAGTCCAGTGCTCTTGTGTCTCCATAATAAAAATGGTCATGTGTAGGAAATACCAGACCCCATCTTTTGACTCCATGTGGCCTTCCAGCTTCTATCCCAGAATTTCAGAAGCTAGGCAGGTGCAGGTAGGGGAGGGGAGCACACATATCAGGGAGGGAGACAAAGGGCTCCCAGGACATCCCCCACCATCACTTAGACTCCAGACTAGGCAAGAGGAAGGGTGAGGTGCTTGTCCTGGAGGGAGGCAGGCTATGGCCCATGAGCTGTCCCTGGTATGGGGGACATTTTTGTAGGAATGATCAATAGCCTGGGTTCCAGGGCCTGTCTGTGACCAGAGCAAACCCAGCCTCTCTGGACCTTAGTTTCCCAATCTCTGAGAGGAGGACCTGATCCCATTTTTCAATGCAAGCTGCTGACATGTCCCTGCTCCCCACTGTCCCTGGAGGGACAGCTAAAAGGCTACTCCGGACTTGGACAAACCCCTTGGTCAGGACTCCCTTGTGCTTTCCTCCCTAGTGATGGAGCCTCTTCTGACCACTGACCTGGATGGGGTCACAGGCCTGCAGAGGAAGAGAGATTGCTGCTTTTCTACTCCTCAGTTGAAACTTGCTCTGGGAGGTTTCATCAGGATTTCTGCTCCCAGACATCCTTTTTTCTATAAATGCCCTTGCTCTCCAGGATTTAGGGTTACCTCGCCACTATCATCTTCTCAAAAAATATTTCCCTGAGACAGCCTAAGTGTCCTTCCTGGCTTGACCCCGAGAGGGTCACCACTGAGTAATTTGTGTGTGTCATTCAGTGCACACACAATGTGTGCATCTAGAGAACGTAATCTCCTCATGGTGCAGGGAACAGCATCCTCTGGGGCTGGGCAATGGAAACCCACAAAGATCTACAGTGACACTGGAGCTCAGAGATCCCCTCAAGGACTGGGGTTGGAAAAGGGGAACCTGGGCCCTGAATTCCCTCACAGGTGAATAGAGAGTGAATTTCTGGATCTGGTCTCTAATGCTAGCTTTTAGGGTGTGAAAAACAGAGCATCAAGGTGTGAAGTGCACCCTTTCTACAATGAATATTAATAAAATGGAATAACATCTTCCCTATATAAAACTTTCAAGAAAATGAGGTATCATAAAACGAAAAGAAATGCTAAATTCTACATTCAATAAGATAATTACTTATCTTATGAACTGTTAAAATCAGAATTTAGTTTTCTTATTAAAGAAAAGTGAAAAATCACATGGAGTTCCTCCTTAGAGTTAAAAGCCTCTGTGAGCATATGTAGAACACATATTTGAATAAGTTGACACCCAGACAGTCCATAAACAATTTTTTCTGATGTCCCAATGAGGCCTTTAACTATGGGTTTCCAACTTGCCAGAACTGATGTATCAGGCTGTTTTCTCGGCTTTTCCAATTAAGTGTTGCAGCACTCTCCACTTCATTTACATGAGCAAAGCAGGCTTTCTGCTCCATAAGGTTTTCAGCCAAAAATAAAATATTTGCCTCCTCCCATCCCCCAAACCCCATTTTTAAAAAAGATTTTATTTATTTATTTGATAGAAGGATCACAAGTAGGCAAAGAGGCAGGCAGAGAGAGAGGGGGAAGCAGGCTCCCGGCTGAGCAGAGAAGCAGATGATGCAGGGCTCAATCCCAGGACCCTGAGATCATGACCTGAGCCAAAGGCAGAGGCTTAACCCACTGAGCCACCCAGGCACCCCCAAACTCCATTTCATATCTGAGCCTTCTCAAAAGAGAGGCCACCCCTTTTCCATCAATTTTAAAAATAACATGGTATCAGATAAAATTTGCAAATTCAAGTTCAATTCAAACCTGCTTTGAAATGGTATATGCATTTTTTCCCCAGATTTAAGTGAAATAAAGCAAAGAGACACAACACAGTGCTAAATAAAACCTACAGGTTTCTTGTCTGTTATCCAGCCTGCTATCCTCCAGCAACTGTGTCTCTGGCACACACAGCCACCTATCCTTTGACTAAATCCCCTTTGGGTGCCAGGATGTCTACAGGTATTAGCTCCATAGCGTTTGAGGTGAGAGGACAGTGGGGACAGAGACATAAGACCATCTGCAGAGATACTGCACCATGGCCGTGAGGGAGTCTCTGGTATGGCATTGCAGCAGGAGGGATTTAGAGGACACAAGTAGTTCCCGATCTGAAGTTAGGGTCTTCTGTCAAGATTTATAAAATTAGATCCTTGTCCCCCACCTGAGAGCTGCTGATTCAGTAGCTTTAGCCCTGAGAAACAAGTATTTGCAGTTAACAAAAATGATCATAAATTATTTTACTGAATAGCAGAGAATGAAAACTGCTGAATGAGATCATGGGGACAATTAATTGCCTTGAAGAATGTGAGCAAATGAGTTATACTTCTTCAAAGGGATGGACTGGGTGGCACAGGGGGTTGTTTAAGAGTACAAATTTTTCCTAGTTCATACTCCACATTACTGGGAGCAGAGCTGAACCGAAGACACCCAAAGTGTGAATCCCTACTTGACCTTATGTCACTTCACATAAACATCACACAGTCATAGAATCACAGGGTTTCAGATATCTTAGAGATAGATCTGGGTAACTTTTCTGCATTCAATTCATGAATGTCATCTCTAATATCTCCTTCACTTCATCTTCCACTCTTTACTGGAATTGCTCAAATGAAGTATTTGATCATCAGCAAATTGTGCCTCTCTGTGGAAAAAAAATTACACACACACACACACACACACACACACACACACATATATATACACACACATATACATATTCCACAAAATCGACTGCCTTCTCCTCTTATATGAACCAGAATCTACCAGTCTGAGTGCATTCTACCAGCCTCTGTCCTCGACATCAGAGCTAGCTAGCTGGCTGTTGTTCCTGTGAGCACCCTGCCTTCTGGAACAAACTTCATTTTGCCCCTATTTCCCCCTTCATCCTGTGAGGGGTGTGACTTGCAGTTCCCTGCTCCCCAACATGATGAGTGCAAGACCCATCCCATTTCAATGAGAAAATCACCTCAGGAAGCCAGGTGTTGGGACCCGCTTGGGTGTTGGGACAGTGTTCCAAAGTACAGAGATATAACAATTATGAGGGGACTCCCTGATTTATAAACCCTTCATAAATCTGCCAGACAGCTACAGTTATCATAAAAACACTTTGGAAAAGTCAGTCATAAGCCCCAATCCTGAAAGTCAGCTTCCAATATTGGACTACTGATATTAAAATACCAATTTTTAATATTGGTAAAGGGCTCACTGCCCCTGTTGTACTTGGACAGGCCTGTCAGAATGAGCCCCATGGGATCAGACTGGCTTTTTCCAACACAAAAAGAAGCATAGGTTAGAGATCTATTTGTGCAGAATCCAGTTTCAACCTACATTTTCTCACCCATATGAACCCAAACAATTTGTCTTTTGAGTAGGTAGTGTGCAGTCCTTCCTTAGCTAAGGTAAACTGAAATAAGTTTGTAGGCTGCTAAATTATTCTCCTTATCCTGTTTCCTTGCTTCCATTGATCTTGGCATCCATGGTCCAGATTTTTCCTTCTTTCTATCTCTAGAGATATTACTTTTTACTTCATATGGATGGCTTCCAGTGGAGGAAGCTTCTCAAGCTACCTTGGTAATCTCCCCCCAGGACCTTGGTCAGCCTTTCCTTAAGATGCATTTTTTTTTTATTATCTACCTTAAATAAATTTTGTTGAAATTAAAACTTGCTTTACCCCCTTCAGTTCCATCCTCCATGGCCTCTAAAAACAAGAGCTGATCATCTGCTTCTACATAGACCCCTTGCAATCATCTTCACCATACTTAACAGCATCATCATTCACCCTCTCTCCAAAGACCCACACAGGCTACTGTCACAGAACAGGTTCTAAATGCAACGTGCTGTCCTTGGAACCAGAAAGAGACATTAGTGAAGTTATGACATTATGAAGTTCAATAAAATATAGAGTGTAGTTCATAGTAGAATGCCAGAGGTAAACTCTGTTTTGACAAATGTACTAGAATTATGTAAAATATTAACATTAGGGGAAATTGGGTAAAGGCAATGTGAAAATTCTCTATATTATCCTTGCAACTTCTTATAAATCTAAAATAATTCCAAGAGGGGTGCCTGGGTGGCTCAGTGGGTTAAGCCTCTGCCTTCAGCTCAGGTCATGATCCCAGGGTCCTCGTATCAAGCCCCACATCAGGCTCTCTGCCTGCTTCCCCCTCTCTCTCTGCCTGCCTCTCTGCCTACTTGTGATCTCTCTCTCTCTCTCTCTGTCAAATAAATAAATAAAATCTTAATAAAATAAAATAATTCCAAGAAAAATATTTTAATCACAATAAGGGAAAAAAAATTTTTTTTCATTTGAAATTTCCTAAAGAGAAAGTTTCCAGTCTTCTCAAATCTGGAAGTTTGAGAGACTAAAATGAGAATGGGAATTTAGATTTACTTTTACATTTAGATTTGTGCTGCTCTTAAAATATCTGAAGCACTTTGGCATTCTTCTCTTTTGTGCAACAAACCTGTTGAATGAAACTGGTACTAGGATGCACATTTAACCATGAATGAGAAATCCAGGACTGAGCTGGGACATCAACCTAGGTGTTTTACCTCTAAAGTCAGTGGTCTTCCTCCACCCTACTCAGGCCATCACAGGGCACAGACTCAAGACTCTGAGCTTGTCACCAACAAGCACAACTTGGGACTCCATGGTCCTTGGCTGTTTATCCTCATCCCCTAGTCTCTTCTCTCCAGGCCTGAAGCCCTGGGGGCATGAAGTATCTGGGAGAGAAAAAGTACATCATCTGTGTCCCTTCCCTTTAAAATGCTCCCACCAACCTCTACCAGTCTCGGCCTCAGTAGTCTCATTGCTGCACATAGTAGCCAGAGGACCTGTGAAAATACAAATCAGATCAAGTCACTATCTTGCCCCACATCTTCAGGAACTCCCTGTCTTACTCAGGGTAATAGCCAGGATCTTCACAGTGCACCCAGGCCCTGTACTCTCTGGGCAGATTCCTCTATCCTCCCTTCCTTCTCACTCTCCCCTGCCCTCACCCAGCCTCAGCCACTCTGCCTCAGGGGCTTTGCATTTATTTGTTCTTACCTCAGCCTGGAAGGGTCTTTCCCAGGCTATCCATGGGGCTTGATACTCATACTCATTCCAATCTTACCTTACATGGTACCTTTGCAGTGAAGCCCAACCCAGTGACCCAGTTTAAATGTGCAGGCCTTGCCCACTACTGCCATTCCCAGGGCCTTTTCAAA
The DNA here is from genome assembly GCF_002288905.1 of Enhydra lutris kenyoni. Lineage (NCBI taxonomy): Eukaryota > Metazoa > Chordata > Mammalia > Carnivora > Mustelidae > Enhydra > Enhydra lutris. The sequence goes on from NW_019154118.1 coordinate 617,243, forward strand.
TTCCCTCCACAGTACTCATCACTTGTTCATACACATTAGCATTTATTTCTGTATTTTGGCTCTTGTCTATCACTTCTTACTGGAATGTAAGTTCATTGAGGACATGGAGCTCACGGTTTCGTTCACAGTGTGTTACTCAATGCCTAGAGTAGTAGGCACTTGGTAGATATTTTCTAAATTTTGATTAAATAAATGAATGAGGAGTGTGTGGGTGGCTCAGTCAGTTGAACATCTGCCTTTGACTCAGGTCATGATCCCAAGGTTCTGGGATTGAACCCCATGTCAGGTTCCCTTCTCCTTCTCCCTCTTTTTCTGACTCTCTCTCACTCATGCTTCTGTTCTCTCTCTCACTCATGCTCGTTCTCTCTCAAATTAATAAATAAAATATTAAATAAATAAATAAACAAACAAACAAATAAATAAAATGCATGCTTAGAGAGGCCATTTTTCTGCCACCTGCCTGTCATACATAAATTAGATCTTCCCATGATTCTCTCACAGCACTTTGCTGTTTCCTTTGAGGTGGGTGCTACAACTTGTAATTAATTATATGTTTGTTTTTACTTCTTCTTGTCTTTCTCCCTGACTGGAATAAAAGCCCCTTGAGGGCAAATACTGGGTCAGATTTTTGCCCCAAACATCAAGCATAGGGTTGGTGAGATTAGGGTGCTCATTAATTACTATGGCAGACTAGACAAGTTTATCATGTTTTAGAGAGTTTAAAGAATTGTATTTTTTTCTGGAAAGTTGGCCGTGGATGTAGTTGGTGCACATAAACACACACATGAACATACGTGTACCAGCACTGACTGGTCATGGGCCTGAGGGTGTTCTTAGTTCACACAGCCAGGTTGTGAATTTTGAGTTATTCACAGGAAAATAAGAGAAAACGCGTTAGAGGTGTTGTGTGTGTGATTATTTCCCTCATTGATTTTAATGTGAGAACGTCATTGCTCTCAGTTCATCCACCCTCTCACCTGGATCCCAGAACCTCTCATGGTCCATTTATTCCCAGGAATCTTCAACTGACATATCCAGGAAAAAGAGGAATCTCTTATCTCCCTTTCTGAGTCTGACTTTTAATGATTGGATTTATTTCAAAGGCTTCCCTCAAACACCAGTTTTTAGATAAGAGAGTGGGTATGACAGGTTTGGGGAGGGGAGAAGAGATCCTCTCACACTAAATTTCACAGGGCTATCCTCCTGGGTGAACAGGCTACTCCCTGGGGATGTAATCATGTGATTACAGTCACACATGCATATGCACACACACATAATACACATGCACACAGGCACTATGTAAGAAGAAAGGAATGTGACCAGAACAGAAGACAGTGACTGCACCTGTCAGATCCCATGGCACAGCTCCTATGGCTATTCTTCTAGCAGGGACCTGCCCTGAGGGAGCCTGCCACCTTGGGAAGCCTGACCCTTCACAGTAATTCAGGACACTGTTTGGGTTTCTGCTTGGAAGAATCTTCTTCACCTGGTCTTAGGATTTTTGCTCTCAGAGACCAAGAGAGGAGTAGTTTAGCTGCCTCCATTAGTGGCCACTTGAGAACACTCAGGGCTTCCCTTAGCCCAGGTTAATTGAGTCATGAAAAAGAATCCAAGAAAAGGGCAATGAAAATAAAAAATGTCAGAATCAAGAGGAAATGTCATCACCACCATAAAAGTTGGGCTGCTCTTGGTTTCTTATTCAACACTCATGGCACAGATGAGTGACTTTGATTTTAACTATTTCATTCATGACTTCTCTTTTACCATGACAACTTTCCCCATCCATGAGCAAGACTTTTCCATTAAAACTGGGCTTATTTCAACAAGGGATGCTATAACATCACAAACAGAACCTCACCCCCTAAAACAATTCCTGCAACTTGCTACTGCTTTAGCATGCCTTCTACTCTCCCAAAAGGCTTCACCCAAACATTCCAGGGCTCCTAAATACCCCCACCCACCAACTCCTCAACTGCGTCACAAGAGTGGAGTACAAAACACTGAGGGTCCTGTAGGTCCAGGTTAGAGCCTTCCACATAGTAGGAACTCAGTTAATATGGACTGACCTTAATGCCAACTCTAATAGGCTGAGGAACCTATAAGGCAGCATCTTTCCTCTACAGGACAGACATGATGGAGCAGCAGCACTTACCACAGGATGCTAGTCCTTCCTGCTCAGCCATTGACTGATTTTGTCAGTTTGTCCCAGCAAATTCTCCTCTCCCTCAGGCCTCTCCTGCAATGCTCAGCCTGCTTCACCTGAAGACAGAAAGTGCTCTGTGAAAAGGCTCAGCACTCAGCTGACTCAGCACTAAGTAATCTAGGCTACAACCTGAGTAGACATCATGTGCTTCCTCTCTTCCTTTCCAGGGAAGGATTATCACCTGACAGAAATGTGCAGAAGAGGCTCCTAGGGCCCTGTTAATGAGATTCTTATAGAAGCTAGAGGTCTAGCTTCTACCTGTACACCACAGGCTCCTCTTCACTTCTCTTCTTCCTTCCTCCCTCCCACTCCTCTGCCCATTCCTTCCTTCCCTCTCTCTCCCTTCTCCTCTCCCTCCTTCTTTCTCTCTGTATTTCCTTCCCCCTCCCTCTCTCTTTCTTCCTCCTTCTTCCTCTTCCTCCTTTTTTCCTCTCCCCCTTCTATTATTTCTCTCCCCTTCCCCTTCCCTCATTATCGCTCCTTCCTTCTCCCTCTCTTCCATCCCTCTCCCGTCCCCTTCTTTCCCCTCTTCCTCTCTCCCTCCCTGCTTTTTCTCTCCCTTTCTCTTTCCTTCCTCCATCTTCTCTCCCCCTCCCTTCTTTCCCCTTCTTCCTCCTCTCTCTCCCTTCCTCTTCCCCTCTTTCTCTCCCTCATTTCCCTCCCCTCTCTCTCTCTCTCCCTCTCCTCTGCTCCTTCTCCTTCTCTTTATCTCTCTTTCCCCCTTCCTCCCTCTCTGTCCTAAACCTCTTTCTCAACCTACCCCTATATTTCTCAGAGGCAGTTCTCTGTGAAGCTTGAGCTGCATTATCTTCAGTGCTTCCTAGTTCTTGGACAAGAAGACCCTGAGGTTACCACTTAGGGTTTGTTCAGAAACCATCTCTTAAACCAGGACATTTCTTTCATCCCAGAGGATATTGACCAGTTTCCTCCTCCTCAGATGGGGATGGGCCACCTGTGCTAAGAACCACTTCGAAACCCTGCATGTGGGAGATGTCCTCAGCACCTGTCTGCTCCTCTGACTTCTAACCAGGGCAGGGTTACTGACTGGGAAACACAAAGTCAGACTCAAAAGGAAGGTCGGCAGCTTCCAAAGTCATGACACTGTGTGAGAATATGTACTTAGGTTCCAAGGTCTGATGTATCACACCTTTGGGGGAGACAATAAAAGGGATGGGTCATGGATAAGTTAGAATCAAATGACCAAGGCATTTTAAAATTGCCAGGAGACTCAGCACATTTACAAAACTACAGTGCTGCTGAACTTTTTTGAGAAGCACTTACAACAGAGAAGTAGAGATCTCCTGGGCCAGAAGAGAGAAAGTGTTGGGTGCCCACAAGTAGATCTGTGGGATCAAAAGGCCTAAGAATTCTGGGGACAGCATAGGGGAGGAGCCATGCTTGGCTCTTGTCATCAGGGACCGGTGACCAGGCCACCTAGGAGCTCCAGCCCTGACTAGAATTCTAACCATGGGTATTTCTTAGCATCCAAGGATAAATCACTTTGTTCAGCCAAATTGAAGTTTATTTGTTTTTCAACAAGTATGGTGAGGATCCATAAAACATATAGTAACTTAGTTACTTTGAGCAGCAGACTGAATGAACCAAATTATCTCAAAGATCAGAGTGAGAAGTACATTCTCCTTGTTAAATTCTGGAGTTTGCCAAGAGATATTTGATTTAAAATGAGAGAAAAGAGGGAGGAGAAGAGGCAATAAAAAGGTGGGGGGAAGGCAGAAAGGAAGGAAAGGATGAAAGGAAGGAAAGAAGAGAAAGAAGGAAGAAAGAAAACCATGAAAGCAATGTCTTCTTTAGAACCTCTAAGACTCTGGTTTGTGCAGCACCAGAAAGTAAGCCCAGGGCCTCAGACCTGCAGTCCTGTCTTGTAGGGGGAACAAAGGAAGAGTGCATCCCATGTCCACCACCTGCAGGAATCTTTGTTTCATTGGTGGAATGTGGTTTGTGTAAAACAGACCCCAAAGAGAGATCACATTGCAAAGGACTCCCCACCATTCCCATGTCTGCCCATGCAGAAAGCCCCAGTCTGGCATCATCATCATAAAAACCAAGCTGTATCCTATGCCCCAGTCTACATATTTTGTCCCTAGATACATGATAGCTTGTTGGTCATTGCTGTGAGCCCTTATAAGTCAAAACATACTGATCAACATTTCATTTTTCTGCACATTATGGTAATTATATCCACCTTTCTTCTAATACTTAAGATCTGGCTTCTCCCATCCCATTCCAGAATTCCACAGTCCTTGTTGATGTTAGAGAACACAGTTTTCTTCCATAGTCCTTCCCTGTAAATGCTAGTCTTCATAGTTCCTCTTTCACTCATCTTCTCCAATACTCTAATGCCCCTCTAACCACTGAATTCTTCTTGCTTTAGTAAGAATAATTTTCTCCTGTCCATTCAAGGAAACATGGCCAGAAGATGTATTCCCGAGATTTACGTGGTAAATGTATTCTAACTTATTTAAATTCACGGACTTCTGAGCCCTTCCTCAATGCTACAGCAAGGAAGCTCCAACATCTCTACCACATTCACTATTCACCTTTGTCATAGCTAAGCTTCAAGGATCTTCTAAAACACCCTCTCAGAATACTTCCACAATTGTTCCAATTTCCATACTGGTGCACACTAACCAGATCCTGCAACTTCTTTGGCAATTAAGTGATTGCCCCTCATGGAAAAAACTATACCTTTCATTCAGCCTAGGAGATAAATAAATGAGAAGAAATAGTTTCATCTGCATATATGCATTTAAATACAACATACCTATTACTTCCTTTTGCAAGATTTCAAATGCCACAATAAATGTCAGCCAATACCACATTTTTATATTTCCACTGCACACATATAAATCAAGCATTATCACTATTCATATCCCAGATTCTCAACTTCTAATTTCACTTTATCCCAATACAAAATCCTTAGAATTTTGAGGCCAATGTATAGCAATATTATCACTCACTACCCCACTCATTAACAACAGTGTGGTACCTAAAATCTCATTCTAAGGATTTGATTATAAGTGCCATTGTCAAATTTGGGCACTCAAGATTATGTAGCAACAGATTATGTGGTACTGAGGTGTATGGCTCTGGGAAGGTGGAGTAGAAGTACTTTTCCCTATTATTCCTATTAAATGTGACTAAAAACACTGTACACTAAAAGGTGGAAAGAAAAGGCAGACCAGTATGAAATCTTGAGGAATAACACCATGTTCAGTTCTCTGAATTTTCTACCTCATATTCCAGATTTGGAGACAAAGACAGGAACTCAGAAACACCAAAAAGAATAAACAACAACAACAAAAATGACCCCAACAAAAACCTACTTTCTCTAGTCAAATGATCAGGAAAAGGACAGCACAGAAGAGAGAAAAAGTAGACAATAATTACTTTCATCCAGGCAAACACCACAGAAAATACCTGTGTTATCAAGTTACCCAATGTTAGGAAAGGCAGAGTGGTGAGTTTTGATTTCCATCCTTACAATGCTATACTGAAGCATCTCACCATACCTACCTACGTCACCAGGACTGTGGCAGAGAAGACTGAGTAGGAAACAGATTTTATCTCTTTTGGGCATATGTCAGTGAAGACCATATAGGGAACATGGACTTTCACTTTTACCTGGCAGTAATGAAATGTTCCTTTCCCCTCTCTGCTGAGAGGTATCAGGAGAGATCTCATGAAATCAAAACCTTCACTATTGCCTATGATAAAGAAGCACTTCTGCCTCTGGTGTCAGTGGAGGACAACTGAGGAGAAGCAACGGGGTGTTCCTGTCTCTCAACCAGGCTGCTGGCAGTGGAAGACCCTGGGAACCAGAATCCCAACTCCTACCCAGCAGTAACAAGCACATCTCCCTACCTAGTCAATCGAGATCAACTGGTAAGCTGAATATCTACCGCCACATGGCAGTAGAAACAAAAGATTTAAATACGATATGGAGTTACATTCCATAATATTCAAAATCTAGGTCCAAATTAAAAATCATCTGTCATGCCAAGAAACAAGAAAACGTCAACTTGAATGGAAAAATAGTTGACAGATACCAAAAAAACAGAGGTGTTAGAATTACCTGGAAAAGATTTTAAAACAGTCACTTTTAAACTATTTCAATAATAAATAATGCAAATGTTCCATACAAATGGAATTTTAAAAATCTCAGCAAAGAAATAGAAAATAAGAAAAAACAAATAGAAAGTTTAGAACTGAAAAACACAATAAAAAACATTTAAAAACTCAATGAATTTGAGAATGGAGGGGACAAAGAAAAGAATCAGTGAATTTGAAATTTAACAATAGAAATTACCCAATCTGAACAACAGGAAAAAATAGATTGAGGGGGAAAACTGAACAGAGATTCAGGGAACAGTGGTACTATACAAAATATCTAACACTTGTGTCATCGGAGTCCTGGAAGAAGATGAGAAAACTGTTGGGACTGAAAAAATATTCAAAGAAATAATGACTGAAATTTTCTCAACTTTGTCAAAAAACATAAGCCAACAGTTTTAAGAAGCCAAACTAATCCCAAAGACATCCAGGCACACCACAGTCAAATTCATGAAAACTAAAGACTTCTTACTTATATAGGAAAAACAATTTGAATGGAAATGTATTTCTTAACAGAAACCATGAAGGCAATAAAGTACTGACACAATATTTTTCAAGTGCCAAAGTAAAGAACTATCAATCCAGAATTATATATCGAGAAAAAATATCCTGCAGTAATGAAACAGATATCAAGACAGTGTCAAAAAGAGGAAAAATCAAAACAATTTATTGCCAGAGACATCCTTTAAAGCAAAACAAGAAAATTCTCTAAACAGAAATAAAATAATAAAAAAGGAAGTCTTGGAGCATATGACAAAAAGACATGGCAACAGCAGAAAAATGGGTAAATAACATAGCCTTTAGGATTCTTACTGAGTTTTTCAAATTCTGCTTGGAACTTTAAGCAAAAATTATAACACAGTGTGATGTATTTCTAAATGTATATGGAAGAAATGCTTAAGACAATTACATTATAAATGGGGAGGGTAAAGTGTTGTAAGCTGTGGGAGGGGTTTTACACCTCACTCAAACTGCAGCAAAGGTTTTTCATACAAAATTAAGTTAGTGTTCATTCAGATTTCATGGTTATGAGTTAAAATGTTAATTGTAATCTCCAGGGCCAGCACTAAGAAATTAACTCAAAAAGAATGAAATTAATGACAAGGGAATCAAAATGTTACATTAGAAAGTATTTTTAAATGCAAAATAGAGTAACAGAAAAATAAAGTGAAAATAAAGGAGAAAAATGACATAAGACATAAATAGCAAAATGCAAGAGTAAGAGTTTCTTTTTTTAAAGATTTTATCTATTTATTTAATACAGAAAGACACAGCAAGAGAAGGAACACAAGCAGGGGTAGTGGGAGAGGGTGAAGCAGACTCACCACTGAGCTGGGAGCCTGATGCTGGACTTGATCCCAGGGCCCTGGATCATGACCTGAGCCAAAGACAGACGCTTAACGACTTAACGACCAGGTACCCCAGTAAGTCTTTACTTGTTGTAATTATACTAAAAATGGATTTAAAACCCTAACTTAAAAATAGAGATTATCAGAATTTATTTAAAAAAGCAGGACCCAGCTACATGCTACATCCAGGTTTCAAAGACAAAAATAAATTGAAAGTAAATAGATAGAAAGACACGCCACACAAACAGTAGTGAAAAATGAACTGGAACAGTTATGCTAATATCAGACAAATTACACTTTAACACAAAAGTTGTTATTACAAACAAAAATGTCATTTTATAATGATAAAAGTGCAAATTTATCAAGAAGATAAAACAATTATGAACACACATACTGAAAAGAAAGCTCCAAAATACATGAAACAAAAACTGACAGAATTGAAAAGAGAAAAAGATATTTCAACAATAATAGTTGGACATTTCAATATCCTACTTTCAATATGGGATTAAACAACAAGATAGAAGATCAACAAAAAGATATAACTATAAACCAACTAGATCTGATATACATCTATAGAACACTCTATCCAACCTTATCAGATTACATATTCTTCTCAAGTACACAGGGAACATGTAGACCATTAAGTTAGGTCATAAAACAAATGCCAACACATTTAAGAGGATTTAAATCATGCAAAGCACATTCTCTATTTATAAAAAGGATTACATTAGAAATTTTTTTTAAAAAGCCAGGGAATTTAAGGAATTCACAAATATGTAAACTACAAGAAGAGCAAACTAAACCCAGCAAATGGAAGGAAACAATAATCATTATGTTGAGGAAAAAGGAATAAGGACTAAAAATTAATAGAAAAAAATCAACAAAAGAGAAGTGGGTTTTTTTTTTTTACCAATAAAATTGACAGATCTTTAGCTAGACTGACCAAGAAAAGTCAAATTATTAAAAGTAGAAGTGAAAGAGAAGCCACTACTACCAACTTTACAGAAATAAAAAATTATAAGAGATTATGAATAATTTTATGCTAACAAATTAGATAACCTTAGAGGAGAAAAACAAATTCCGAGAAAGACATAAACTGTAAAATCTGACTCAAGAAGAAACAAAAAATCTAAATAGACTTGTAATAAGTAGACAGATTGAGTTAGCAATTTAAAAAAAATTAAAGAACTTTTCAGAAATAAAACTCAAGGTCAGATGACCTTATTGGTGAATTTTACAAAACATTTACAGAATAACTCCAATCCTTCACGAACTCTTCCAAAATACAGAAGGGAGGGAACATAATTCAGCTCATTATATGATCTGGTATTAACCTGATGTCAAAACTAGACAAAGAAACCACAGGAAAAGAGCTACATATCAGTATCTTTTATGAATATAAGTGCAAAATTTCTCAATAAAATACTAGCAAACAGAATCCAGAAACATGGATCCCAGCAACATTATCTATTATGAAGAATTCAAGGCTAGCTCAACAAATAAATATCAATAAATATAAATATAAAAAAATAGATTATAGAATAATGAAAACAAAACATAAATATCTCAAAAGACAGAAAAATCACTTGAAAAAATTCAATGCTCTTTCATGATAAAAACAATCAATGAACTAGGTATAGAAGAGAACTTTTTTGACTTAATAACAAACATCTTTAAAAAAAAAAAAAAACGTTTTGAGGGGTGTCTGGTTGGCTCAGTCGGTTGGATAGCTGCCTTTGGCTGGGGTCATGATCACCGGGTCCTGGGATCAAGCTCTGAGCTGGGCTCCCTGCTCGGTAGGGGATCCTGCTTCTCCCTCTCCCTGTACTTGCTGCTCTGCCTACTTGTGGTCTCTCTCCATCTCTCTAATGGATAAATAAAATTAAAAAAAAAACAAAAACCTATTTTGAAATACTTAAAGGTGAAAAACAAAAATTTTTCTACCATTAGAAATAGGACAAGAATATCTACATTTTCCACTATAAAAAATGCTAACTAATCCTCTAAACTGCTATTATGACTAATTGTTTCAGTAAAATTTCAGTGTGAAAATCAACATGCAAAAATGAGTTGAATTTCTCTGTGCTACCAATGGGCAATCTGAAAAAGAAATTAAGAAACAGTCAAGAAAACAAAGAGGCAACCCACGGAATGGGAGAAGATATTTGCAAATGACAGTACAGACAAAAGATTGATATCCAGGATCTATAAAGAACTCCTCAAACTCAACACACACAAAACAGACAATCATATCAAAAAATGGGCAGAAGATATGAACAGGCACTTCTCCAATGAAGGCATACAAATGACTATCAGACACATGAAAAAATGTTCATCATCACTAGCCATCAGGGAGATTCAAATTAAAACCACATTGAGATATCACCTTACACCAGTTAGAACGGCCAAAATTAGCAAGACAGGAAACAACATGTGTTGGAGGGGATGTGGAGAAAGGGGAACCCTCTTACGCTGTTGGTGGGAATGCAAGTTGGTGCAGCCTCTTTGGAGAACAGTGTGGAGATTCCTCAAGAAATTAAAAATAGAACTTCCCTATGACCCTGCCATTGCACTACTGGGTATTTACCCCAAAGATACAGGTGTAGTGAAAAGAAGGGCCATCTGTACCCCAATGTTTATAGCAGCAATGGCCATGGTTGCCAAACTGTGGAAAGAACCAAGAGGCCCTTCAACGGATGAATGGATAAGGAAGATGTGGTCCATATACACTATGGAGTATTATGCCTCCATCAGAAGGGATGAATACCCAACTTTTGTAGCAACATGGACGGGACTGGAAGAGATGATGCTGAGTGAAATAAGTCAAGCAGAGAGAGTCAATTATCATATGGTTTCACTTATTTGTGGAGCATAACAAATAGCATGGAGGACAAGGGGAGTTAGAGGAAGGGAGTTGAGGGAAATTGGAAGGGGAGGTGAACAATGAGAGACTATGGACTCTGAAAAACAATCTGAGGGGTTTGAAGGGGCGGGGGGTGGGAGATTGGGGGACCCAGGTGGTGGGTATTAGAGAGGGCACCGATTGCATGGAGCACTGGGTGTGGTGCAAAAACAATGGATACTGTTACACTGAAGATAAATTGAAAAAATTTTTAAAAAATTTTAGGATGATTTGTTCCATTTCTTTGAAAAAAATGGATGGTATTTTGATAGGAATTGCATTAAATGTGTAGATTGCTTTAGGTAGCATAGACATATTCACAATACTTGTTCTTCCAATCCAGGACCATGGAACATTGTTCCATTTCTTTGTGTCTTCCTCAATTTCTTTCATGAGTACTTTATAGTTTTCTGAGTATAGATTCTTAGCCTCTTTGTATAGGTTCATTCCTAGGTATCTTATAGTTTTGGATGCAATTGTAAATGGGATTGATTCCTTAATTTCTCTATCTTCTATCTTGTTGTTGGTGTAGAGAAATGCAACTGATTTTTGTGCATTGATTTTATATCCTGACACTTTACTGAATTCCTGTATAAGTTCTAGCAGTTTTGGAGTGGAGTCTTTTGCGTTTCCCACATATAGTATCATATCATCTGCAAAGAGTGATAGCTTGACTTCTTTGCTGATTTGGATGCCTTTAATTTCCTTCTGTTGTCTGATTGCTGAGGCTAGGACTTCTAGTACTACGTTGAATAGCAGTGGAGATAATGGACATCCCTGCCGTGTTCCTGGCCTTAGCGGAAAAGCTCTCAGTTTTTCTCCATTGAGAATGATATTTGCGGTGGGTTTTTCATAGATGGCTTTGATAATATTGAGGTATGTGCCCTCTATCCCTACACTTTGAGAGTTTTGATCAGGAAGGGATGCTGTACTTTCTCAAATGCTTTTTCAGCATCTATGGAGAGTATCATATGGTTCTTGTTCTTTCTTTTATTATGTGTTGTATCATATTGATTGATTTGCGGATGTTGAACCAACCTTGTAGTCCTGTAATAAATCCCACTTGGTCGTGGTGAATAATCCTTTTAATGTACTGTTGAATCCTATTGGCTAGTATTTTGGTGAGAATTTTTGCATCTGTGTTCATCAAGGATATTGGTCTGTAGTTCTCTTTTTTGATGGGATCCTTGTCTGGTTTTGGGATCAAGGTGATGCTGGCCTCATAAAATGAGTTTGGAAGTTTTCTTTCCATTTCTAATTTTTGGAACAGTTTCAGGAGAATAGGAATTAGTTCTTCTTTAAATGTTTGGTAGAATTCCCCCGGGAAGCCGTCTGACCCTGGGCTTTTGTTTGTTTGGAGAATTTTGATGACTGTTCCCATCTCCTTACTGGTTATGGGTCTGTTCAGGCTTTCTATTTCTTCCTTGTTCAGTTGTGGTAGTTTATATGTCTCTAGGAATGCATCCATTTCTTCCAGATTGTCAAATTTGTTGGCGTAGAGTTGCTCATAATATGTTCTTATAATTGTTTGTATTTCTTTGGTGTTGGTTGTGATCTCTCCTCTTTCATTCGTGATTTTATTTATTTGGGTCCTTTCTCTTTTCTTTTTGATAAGTCTGGCCAGGGGTTTATCAATCTTATTAATTCTTTCAAAGAACCAGCTCCTAGTTTCGTTGATTTGCTCTCCTGGGTTTTTTTGTTTGTTTGTTTCTATTTCATTGATTTGTGCTCTGATCTTTATGATTTCTCTTCTCCTGCTGGGTTTAGGGTTTCTTTCTTGTTCTTCCTCCAGCTCCTTTAGGTGTAGGGTTAGGATGTGTACCTGAGACCTTTCTGGTTTCTTGAGGAAGGCTTGTACTGCTATATATTTTCTTCTCAGGACTGCCTTTGCTGTGTCCCAAAGATTTTGAACCATTGTGTTTTCATTATCATTTGTTTCCATGAATTTTTTCAATTCTTCTTTAATTTCCTGGTTGACCCATTCATTCTTTAGAAGGATGCTGTTTAGTCTCCATGTATTTGGGTTCTTTCCAAATTTCCTCTTGTGATTGAGTTCTAGCTTCAGAGCATTGTGGTCTGAAAATATGCAGGAAATGATCTCAATCTTTTGATACCAGTTGAGACTTGATTGAGGACTGAGGATGTGTTCTATTCTGGAGAATGTTCCATGTGCACTAGAGAAGAATGTGTATTCTGTTGCTTTGGGATGAAATGTTCTGAATATATCTGTGATGTCCATCCAGTCCAGTGTGTCATTTAAGGCCTTGATTTCCTTGTTGATCTTTTGCTTGGATGATCTGTCCATTTCAGTGAGGGGAGTGTTAAAGTCCCCTACTATTATTGTATTATTGTTGATGTGTTTCTTTGATTTTGTTATTAATTGGTTTATATAGTTGGCTGCTCTCACGTTAGGGGCAGAGATATTTAAAATTGGTAGATCTTCTTGTTGGACAGATCCTTTGAGTAGGATATAGTGTCCTTCCTCATCTCTTATTATAGTCTTTGGCTTAAAATCTAATTGATCTGATATAAGGATTGCCACCACTGCTTTCTTCTGATGTCCATTAGCATGGTAAATTGTTTTCCACCCCCTCACTTTAAATCTGGAGGTGTCTTCAGGTTTAAAATGAGTTTCTTATAGGCAACATATAGATGCCCTGTTTCTTTTGATTGGGGCATTTAGCCCATTAACATTCAGGGTAAGTATTGAGAGATATGAATTTAGTGCCATTGTATTGCCTATAAGGTGACTGTTACTGTATATTGTCTCTGTTCCTTTCTGACCTACTACTTTTAGGCTCTCTCTTTGCTTAGAGGACCCCTTTCAATATTTCCTGTAGAGCTGGTTTGGTGTTTGCAAATTCTTTCAGTTTTTGTTTGTCCTGGAAGCTTTTTATCTGTCCTTCTATTTTTAATGATAGCCTAGTTGGATATAGTGTTCTTGGCTGCATGTTTTTCTCGTTTAGTGCTCTGAATATATCATGCCAGCTCTTTCTGGCCTGCCAGGTCTCTGTGGATAAGTCTGCTGCCAATCTAATATTTTTAGCATTGTATGTTACAGACTTCTTTTCCCGGGCTGCTTTCAGGATCTTCTCTTTGTCACTAAGACTTGTAAATTTTACTATTAGGTGACGGGGTGTGGACCTATTCTTATTGATTTTGAGGGGGGTTCTCTGCACCTCCTGGATTGATGCTTGTTCCCTTTGCCATATTAGGGAAATTCTCTCCAATAATTCTCTCCAATATACCTTCTGCTCCACTCTCTCTTTCTTCTTCTTCTGGAATCCCAATTATTCTAATGTTGTTTTGTCTTATGGTGTCACTTATCTCTCAAATTCTCCCCTCGTGGTCCAGTAGCTGTTTGTCCCTCTTTTGCTCAGCTTCTTTATTCTCTGTCACTTGGTCTTCTATGTTGCTAATTCTTTCTTCTGCCTCATTTATCCTAGCAGTGAGAGCCTCCATTTTTCATTGCACCTCATTAATAGCTTTTTTAATTTCAACTTAGTTAGATTTTAGTTCTTTTATTTCTCCAGAAAGGGCTTTTATCTCTCCCGAGAGGGTTTCTCTAATATCTTCCATGCCTTTTTCAAGCTCGGCTAGAACCTTGAGAATCATCATTCTGAATTCTAGATCTGACATATTACCAATGTCTGTATTGATTAGGTCCCTAGCATTCGGTACTGCCTCTTGTTCTTTTTTTTGTGGTGAATTTTTCTGCCTTGTCATTTTGTCCAGATAAGAGTATATGAAGGAGCAAGTAAAATACTAAAAGGGTGGCAAAGACCCCAGGAAAATACGCTTTAACCAAATCAGAAGAGATCCCAAATCATGGGAAGGAGAAAGGGGATAAAAAGAGGTTCAGAAAAAAAAAAGAAAGAAACAATTTAAAAAGAAAATGAATAAAGAAAAAATATATAAAAGACATATATATATATATATATTAGATAAACTAGTTTAAACGCATTAAAAAAGAAAAGGGTAAAAGTTAAAAAAATTTAGCAGAAGAAGAAAAAAAAATAGAAAAAAAAATTAAATTAACTGCAGGACTAAAGAATCGTGGGGAGAAAGCCATGAGTTCCGTGCTTTGCTTTCTCCTCCTCTGGAATCCCATGGCTCTCCTTGGTATTGAACCTGCACTCCTTGGTAGGTGAACTTCGTCCTGGCTGGATTTCTTGTTGATCTTCTGGGGGAGGGGCCTGTTGTAGTGATTCTCAAGTGTCTTAGCCCCAGGCGGAATTGCACTGCCCTTACCGGGGCGGGGGTAGGGGGGACGGGGGGCTGAGTAATCAGCTCGGGTTTGCTTTCAGGAGTTTTTGTTCCCTGAATGCTTTCCGTAGAGTTCCGGAGGATGTGAATGAAAATGGCAGCCTCCAAGTCTCCAGCCCAGAGGAGCCAAGAGCTCGGGGCCCCACTCCTCAGTGCGCCCTCAGAGAATAGCACCCAATTACTCCTGTCTCCCTGGCCTCCGGCTGCGCTCTAAGCTCACCCAGACTACGACCAGTTCAAGGTAACCCTGAGATGAGAGCTCACTCCTCAGCTCTGTCTCTGTAGCCGGCTTCCCCATTGTAATAACTGCAAGCTCTGTGACACTCAGACACCCCCGGCCCTTCTGTGACCCTGCAGGACCTGGGGCCAGGCTAACCCCGCGTGGGCTTTACCCCCGTTCAGCCTCTGGAGTGATGTCCCTCAGCGGAACAGACTTTTAAAAGTCCTGATTTAGTGCTCCATTGCTCCGCCACTTGCCGGGAGCCGGCCCCTCCCCCAGTCTATCTTCCCTTCACTTTGGATTCACTTCTCCACCAGTCCTACCTTTCAGAAAGTGGTTGATTTTCTGTTTCTAGAATCCTGTTCTTTTTCTCTTCAATCTCCTATTGGATTTGTAGGTGTTTGCAATCTTTAGATAAGCTATCTAGCTGATCTCCTGCTACCTGATGTAGTCTCAGCCTGCTACTTCTCCACCATCTTGACTCCTCCCCTGAATTGGAATATAGTTTTAAAGCAATTCTTTTTTTAAATTTAAATGTAATTAGCCAACATATAGTACATCATTAGTTTTTGATGTAGTGCTTATTGATTCATTAGTTGTGTATAACAACCAGTACTCATAACATCATGAATCTAGCAAGGCTTTTCTTCTATAAACACAAACAGGATTATTCTGAAATTTACATGGAAGGGGAAAAGTATGAGAAAAGCTAAAACAACTTTGAAAAAGAAGAAAGTTGGAGAAATCACTCTAGTATATTCTAGGACATAGTATACAACTAAAGTGACCAAGATTACATGGTGTTGGTAGAGGGATAGACACATAGATTAATGAAACAAAAAAGAGAGTCCGGAAATAGACCCATAAATATGTCCACCTGATTTTTACCAAGGTGCAAAACAATTCAATGAAAGAAGGACAACCCTTTTAAGAAATGGTGCTAGAGCAATTAGATGCCTATCTATGGCCAAAAGATTTAAAAAAATAATAATAACATTGACTTAAGTCTTACATTTTGTATAAAAATCAACTTCAAACTTACATACAAAATATAAATCTATGAATATTTTAAAAATTAGGCAAGAATCTGGGGGTTTAGGGACAAACTTGAAATCAGAAGCATGATCCATAAAAGAAAAAAAATTGATAAATTGGACTTCATCAAAATTAAAAGGTTTTGCTCTCCAAAAGGCTCTATCAGGGAATAAAAAGATAAGCTCATAAGTGGGAGAAAATATTTGTGCAAACCACATAACCAATAAGGGAGTAATATCTAGAATATATAAAGAACTCTAGAAATGAAAAATAATAACAAAGCAACAGGAAAATGGGAAAAGATATGAATAGAGAATAGAGAAGAATATGCAGATAGTAAATAAGTGCATGAGAAGTTATTCAACATGTTGAATTAGTAATTAGAGAAATACAAAGTAAAACCACAATAAGATATCACTAAACACCTATTAGATTGCCTAAAATTTTAAAAAAGAAAACTGTGATAGTGCCAAATGTTGATGAGATTGCAGAGAAACAGGATTAGCCATATACTGAGGGTATAAAATGGTGGGAATATAAACTGGTATAGCCATACTGTACTCTATCATACAAGCCAGAAATTGCATTTCCGGGCATTTATTCCAGAAAAATGAAAACCCATTTTCAAACAAAACATCCACACAAATGCCCATACAACTTTATTTATAATATCCCAAACTGGAAACAATTAAGATGTCCTTCTATAGATTAATGGTTAAACACAGAATAGTGGTACTTCCATACCATGGGAAGGCTCTCAGCAAGTAACTGATGTGGGTGAATCTCCAGGGAATTATGCCAAGTAAGAAACACCAATCCCAATAAGTTGCATACTGTTTAATTCCATTCATATGACATTCTTGAAATGATAAAATTATAGAAATGGAGAGCAGATTAATAATTATCAAGGGAAAAGGAAAAAGGACAAGACAGAAGGGAGTGTCCCTACACAAGGGCAATGTAAGTATTCTTGGGATGTGATATTGCATTATAGTTTTGCATGATGTTATCATCAGGGAAAAAGGAGTAAAGGATACAAGGATCTTCCTGCATTATTTCTTTCAATTAGCTATGAATCGATAATTATCTTAAAGTGAAAAGTCAAATTAAAAACAAAGAAATTTATGTGGTACCATTTCATTGGGGTGGTACTCCTGAGAGGTAGGATAGAATGAGAGAAGGAGAGAGAGAAAATATTAGGCCTATGTTATCAAGACAGAGGTCATATGCACTACTGCATCTCAGGACTACTACATCCCAGAACCAAGAGCCAATGTACCCATTCTCCCTTCTCTTCCCCCTATTGTTCCTTAACCTCATGGTAACTTAACTTCCCAGCACTTCTGGACTATGTTACATCTAAATCAAAGGCCTGTGTTTGTTTGCCTTATGCCCCCCAAGTAGTCTAGAACATAATAAACACCTTGATCTGTATGTCTTCTCAATTACACTAGCAGACAAAGAATTAGAAGGTGTGGAATCATACTTGTATTATTGTGTCCCAACAATAATATCACCAAATATAAAAAGGGAGTTTTATGCCAGGAGCCTATGAGTCAACACTGCATATATTATTCCATATCATACTCAAAAGAACTTAATGTGCTTTCTTCTAATTTTGTAGAAGAGCAACAAGAACTGGAATCCTACCCCAGGAACATCACATCACTGAGTGTAGGGATCCTGCAGTGTAAGGTGTTCTCCCTCTCTCTCTCTCTGTCATGCACACACACACACACACACACACACACACAGCTCAACAGCATTATGAGTCTTGATACTAACACCTTTGCCAAATCACATAAGCTTTTTATAACTGGACTATGATTCAACAGATTGTTTGGATTTCTAAGCTTTTAGCCATAGAATATCTTGGATCATCTTCAAAGAATGAAAAAGCCCTGGGGAAGGAAGGATAGTCTGCCAGAGTGGAGCTATCAAGTAGGGTCTTAGGAATAATCTGGAAGATGGGAAAGACAGAGTCTCTGGATATTGGAATGAAGTGGGGATGAGATGTCTCACTGAAGGACCTGTGCAGGGGGAGGGAATGTGGGGGTTACTTAGGGAAAGAGATAAGAATGAGTTTGCAGTATGACACCCATCCCATACAAGGCCAAACCCATCTATGTGAGGTGTTGGCTTCAGAACAGTCCTTTGAAAGGGACAACTCTATTTCTGTTTTTATTTCAATTTTTTATGCTTGGTAGATTTCATGTGGCCTGAGGGAAAACCATAAAACTGTCTTACATCAGTTCATTATCATTGTCACTCTTTAGTTTGCCTTTCTCTATAACACTCATTACACAGAAGCCTCTTAGTAAACATGCATTCTCCTTCCCTGCCCCCTCAAGCCCAACCCTCACCTGTACTGTCTCAGACTGCCCCTTCCTCCTGTCTGTGCCCTGGAACCTGGTAGATGAGCCAACAGGTTGAGGATGAATCTCTCAGGGAAAGTGTCTCAGGGGGGAATCCTAGTTTCAGGACCTCCCTTATTGCCAGCTTTTGTTTCTTGCAATCCCAGCTTCCCACTTGTCACAGTGGCCCTGAATCTCCCCAGCACCAACCTGAGCCAGCAGTAGCAAGACAGTGAACTCCCAGGGCTCCCTCTCTTCAGACAGTCCTCCCTAGTGAATCAGCATGACAATGGGCAGGCAGGGAGGACAGGGGCTGAACTCCTGTTTGTGATACCTCAGTGGTCCTGGTAGGCTTCAGTGTTCCTGCAATGCTGGGATTGAGATCACATGACTTTCACATCCCTGTTCACAGGCTTGGAACTTGCCACTCTTGGGGTTTGATCATCCAGGATATTTAGGATTGTTAGAGCAAGGCTGAAAGCTCTGTTTCTACAGGTTGAGGTAAGTATGCTTTGCTTCATGCATGCCCTCAATTAAAACAAATAGCCTTAGACACACAATAAAATAAAAAATTCATGATTCAGTGACAGCTAATCATTTGAAGAAACAACAGATGCCCTTATAATGAAGATAGATTTTGTGGTATTTTTTTAAAGCACATTTAACTAGCTGAATAATGCATTATAATGATCACACTGATATTTCTAAATGTTTTTTTAAGAATTATAATAAAATTTTTCCTCTGAAGATGCCAAAGAGATTTACCCAATTGTTGATGAAGTTAAAATAGGAGTGGGTGACTCTCTCTGCTTGACTTATTTCACTCAGCATAATCTCCCCAGTCCCCTCCATGTTGATGGAGGATACCCATGTTGGGTATTCATCCTTTCTGATGGAGGCATAGTATTCCATATATATGGACCATATCTTCTTTATTCATTTGTCTGTTGAAGGACATCTTGGCTCTTTCCACAGTTTGGGGATTGTGGCCATTGCTACTATGAACATTGGAGTACATATGGCCCTTCTTTTCACTACATCTGTATCTTTGGGGTAAATACCCAGTAGTGCAATTACAGGGTCATAGGATATCTCTATTCTTAATTTCTTAAGGAATCTCCACACTGTTTTCCAAAGTGGCTGCACCAACATGCATTCTCACCAACAGTGTAAGAGGGTTGGAGGGGAGATGGGTAGGGGATTAGGTGAGCCTGCTGGTGAGTATTAAGGAGGGCACATATTGCATGGATTACTGGGTGTGTTGCATAAAAAACGAATCTTGGAACACTGAAAAATATAAAATTAAATTAAAAATACATACATACATACATACTAATGTATGGCGTAAATAATGTGCAAAATGCTTATAATATTATAGAAGATTAAAAAACAAGATGTAACATAAAATACAATATTTATTAAAGTATTAACGATAAAGAAAAGAAAATTAATCAAAAAAAAATAGGAGCGGATGCAGGCTTTTTACACACCCACCACCAGTAGCTCCAGACAGTTCCGATGGAGGAAAAAGCCTTCCTGGTTCAGAAGACTGGGAGAAGGGCATGGAGTGAAATGGAAACGGGCTACAGAAACAAACCCTGGATGGTGACAGATGGATAATGGGTGACCTGCAGGAGGGGGAGAACCAGCTTAACTCCTGGAGGTCAGAACAGAAGGTTCTTGGCACAAGAGGAGACTTGTCTGAGATCCCAAGAAGATTTCCTGATACCAGGAGTTGACGAGCAGCCTCTTATGAGGCTGAGGCCAGCTTGCCAGGGATATATCTAACCAGGACCTGTCTGGTAATGGGGAGGGAGCCAGTAGGCAGGAGAGGGTGTACCAGCAGGTCACCTTCAGGCCTTGCCCACATGTCATGAGCAACTAACTAAACAGCTGGGCAACATAAACTAAATGACCTTTGGCAGAGACTGAGAAAGAGGATAAGGTTACTGAGCAACACCCAGATCTACCAAGCTTCATTCTTCCAGTGTGGCCTGGGAGGCCTGCATCTTCCTGTCAGGGCATCGATGGGGACTCTACCTCAACAGGTGCCTGGGTCATATAAGCATGACTTGTTCTGTTACTCTGCCGACCTCTGAGGTCTTAACAAATATCCCAGGTGCAGGCTCATTACAGAATACCACTTGATCTAAAAGCTTCATTAATTTTATTAATTTTGTGATGAACTAATTACAACTAATTAAAGATATGAGTTCAGTTGTGGTCATTTTATAAATGAAAATCAGGTTGCATCACTTTCCAAAGTCTCCCAATTCCTTTAAATATAAATCAAAATTCTTACCATTGCCTCCAAGGCCTGACACTGCCTGGGCTACTGGTCCTCCATGTTCGTCCCCTCTGCTGAGACAGTGGCAGACACCAGGCTCCACCTCTTGGTCACACCTGTGTCTCAAGCCCACACCTGTGGTGGAATCTGAATCCACAGGGGTCAAATGCAGCTTCTTTGGGCTCCTTTGGTTCATTCCTCACTGGAGCTGTAGAAAGCTAGTAAAATATTCTTGGCATTAATACCTACGAATTCTTGAACAAAGATATTAAGTTGGCCCAGATTTCACATTTCTAGGCCAATATATAAAACTTGCATAGCTAAGAACTCTTGATTTCATGTGGAACTTCTTCGTGACAGTGAATGATACATTTTTAGCTGAGAATCTTGAAGCTATGATTCACAAAGTTGCACAGGAAAGAGGAGGCAGCTTGGCCACAAGCTGTATTCCATACACCAAAGATGGCCAGGTCTTCCTCCTTCATACTATCAGTGTTCTGTCTATAGGGTTACAAGTGCTTGGCTTGCCTAGCCATCTGAGGTTTGTCTAACCCAGGAGAAACTAGAGGTTGGGAGAGGAGGAAAGAGTAATGTGTCATGAATGTTCAAGCTAGGACATTCATGTCACCATTTCCATTTTGAGAAGAGATTCTGAGGCTCAGAGGGGTTAGGTCATTGACCAGAGATCACGCATATCTAGTATATGGCTGAATAGGTCAAGGGCTGGTGCAGGGGCCTGAGTGGCAGGTGGCAGATATGGTGGGATAGGTGGGTTGATAATGTGTGGGAGCCAGTTACCTCTGATTCCTGGGTCTGGAAAAGTACCCCCATCAAAGTATATGCAGCTGTGCCACAAATGGAGGACAATGGAAAAGTCAGATCAGTGAGAGCTTTGTTTACTTTTATACTATCTCATTACAGAAATTTTCCAACATGCATGAAAGTAAAAGAATAGTAAAGAACTGTCCACTTAACCCTTTTGTACCCATCTGATAGCTTCAAAGTATCTACTTGTGCTCATCTTATTTCACCTACCCACCCTCCTCTCCCACTGCAGATTTTAAAGCAAATCCCAGGCATTATACTAATTTTATCTGAAAAAACTTCAAGTTTATTTATGATTATAAATACTTTAATCCATGACTGCAATTCTACAATCACATCTAATAAAATTTCTAACAATTCTTTAATATCAAATAATACTTGGCTTATGTTCAAATTTTTTTTATTTTCTTTAAAAAAGCCTTCTTGGGGCACCTGGGTGGTTCAGTGGGTTAAAGCCTCTGCCTTCAGCTCAGGTCATGATCCCAGGGTCCTGGAATCGAGCCCCGCATCCCGCTCTCTGCTCAACAGGGAGCCTGCTTCCTCCTCTCTCTCTCTGCCTGCCTCTCTGCCTACTTGTGATCTCTCTCTCTGTCAAATAAATAAATTAAAAAAAAAAAGCCTTCTTACATTTGGTATATTTAATCAGGATCTATATAAAGTGCGCACATTGGAGTTGTTGACTTTAAATCTCTCACACTTCTTCTTTCCCCCTTTTTGCACGCCATTTATTTTGTTGAAACTGGTTCATTTGTTCCTATAGAATTTCCCACATTTTGTATTTAGCCAAATGGTAAGTTTAACTTAAGCGTAACATGGAGCTTAAATATAGAGGCTTGATTAGCTTCTTGCTTGCTGTTGTGCAGGAATATTTCATAATACTATTGCATTCTTATTGCATGTTATCTGATTTTGTCAAACTGATGCATCCAGATGGAGGTTTTCAGATGATAGCAAAATCTGGGTAATCACAATAATGATGATGGTGGTAACAATATCTTGTGCTTGGCACTTTGCTAAATGCCACACATTTTTTTTTTCCCATTCCAGTTCTTCTTCATCTTACAGAGGAGGAAGTGGATGAACAGAGGGACTAAATAAATGATTGCCCAGGGTACAGAGCTGGAACCTGAGAAGCTAGAATTGAGCCCAGATTGGTCTCACTCCAAAGCCTGGTTCATCTAACCCTCTGTGGGGTTGGGTGACTTGGGTACAAGAAGGCATCCCACATGGGGTACTCTCTGGGGAATGGAAGGAAGAGGGACATTTCTTTAAAGTGAGCTAGGGAGGGCACACCACAGCCTGGACAAGGGTGAGACAACCAGGAAAACTGTCTATGACCTGTCTAAGAGAGGTGTTCTGCAACCAGGAGCTATTTAGAGGAGGAAGGGTGTGTGTGTGTGTGTGTGTGTGCATGTATTGGGTATGGGTGATGCTTACCTTGTTCCTGTTTTATTTTATGGCAGGCACACAAGGAGTATGATAGAATTGCTAAGCCAAGCAAGTATCAATTGATGAGGCTGCTATTGGCTGCCTGGAGGCAGGATCCCCATACTGGGATCCCTGGCAGTGCTAAGCCCCAATGTGGAGGGAAAAGGAATCCAAATCTCAACCTATGTGTGAACCTGTTCTCAGAACAACCAGACACCATGCCCATTTGTTAGGAAGTTCTGGTTTTAGCCTTGGGATTCGTATTCAAGAATGAGCAATATTTGAGCTGGAATAGAAAGACAGGCCAGGAGCCACAGTGGAAAAGACCATGCTTTCTCCTGACCAAGGAGGCTAAGAAATGTAATCGTAGCCTTATAATGATTGTACCTCTTACTGATTCTCTTCTGCTAGAAAAAGTGTTGCCATTAGAATTGGAAAACCTGAATTTGTGTCTAGCCTCTAATGCTTACCTACTTTAAATGGTCACTTAAACTCAATAGGCCTCCGTTTTCTCACCTCCATAATGATGACAATCCCTTCAGAATCCACTCCGTAAACACTCATGGTATATTTCTTATGTGCCCAACGCTATGTTAAGAACTGCAGTGCCTCTTGAGCTCAGGGACACAGATGAGGGGATTTTGAAGAAGCTT
The DNA here is from genome assembly GCF_002288905.1 of Enhydra lutris kenyoni. NCBI lineage: Eukaryota > Metazoa > Chordata > Mammalia > Carnivora > Mustelidae > Enhydra > Enhydra lutris. Next base: position 640,896 of record NW_019154118.1, read on the forward strand.
TCATTAGATAACACACATGAAATTTGCTTATAAACTACTGCTGAATACCAAACAGGATAGGGCATCTTACTAGTGGCATGAAGTGACTGTGCCTCTCATTGGACACAGGGCAGAGTTTACAGCAAAGGGTACAAAAAAGATGAAGAGGATCCCTGGCCTCAGGGAAAACCAGAATATTAGGAAGGAGATAAGCCACTTACAAAAATGGCAACAGGATATGGCCAGAAAATGAAAATGTCATGATCAAGTTATAAGCAAAGCATCATGCTTCCATGTGTTTGATATGGAAGGGGTGGGTGGTGTGTGTACAAAAGTTTTCAGCTGGGGTGCCTGGGTGGCTCAGTCAGTTAAGCCTCTGCCTTCGGCTCAGGTCATGATCCCAGGGTCCTGGGATCGAGCCCCGTGTCGGGCTCCCTGCCCAGCGGGAAGCCTGCTTCCTCCTCTCTCTCTGCCTGCCTCTCTGCCTACTTGTGATCTCTGTCTGTCAAAAAAATAAATAACATCTTTAAAAAAAAAAAGTTTTCACCTTTGAATTGGTTCTGGGAGACTGAGGAAATCTCAACAAAGGGTACACGAAAAGATGTGTTCTTAGACAAATAATCTGTCATTCAAGGATTGAGCCCAAGAAATGGGCCAGCTTCCTCACAAAAACACTGGGGAAGTAATCTGTGAGGGGCCCACCAGCTGGGTTAATTAGCACTAAGCCAAAAGTTGCTCCTTAGGCTAAAATTTCACATATGTCTCCAGATGTAAATTGTTCTCTGACACCACAAACTCTACCCTCATATTAATAGGCAGTGCATAAAGGAGACCAAAGAGGACTGTAAGTGACAGGGGTTTCCTCAAAAACTTAGCCCGCATGGCCAGAGAAGCTTTTTGTAGAGAAGAGCCATCAGTACCTTGGGGGTGGAGTTTCCAGAAAGCTGCCTGGTCATAGGAATGTCTGGAGAACTTCCTTTTAGGGAACAGCCTGGAAGCATTTTCCATTTTCCTGCACAGGCTTGTGGATCCATTCCGATGCCATAAGATGGACTCAGGCAGCTCAAGCCTAACACTTGTGGTGGTGATGTCCAGAGGAGAAACGACAGGCTTTTAGAGATTATAATATCGAAGCTCCACTATTACCATAGGTCTTTCAAAGTTACAGAAAGCTTTAACCCCCAGCACCTCATTGATCATCATGGGATTTGCTCAAGGTCATAGTACGGGGAAGGATTGAAATACTTCTGATTTAAGCCATGATTTTTTGTGCTATGAGTCCTTGTGAAAAGAGAGGGAACTGTAGAAGAGACAAATTTCCAAAACCAGACTCCATTTGCCCTTCCCCATATTTTTTTTTTTTTAATTTTATTTATTTGTCAGAGAGAGAGAGAGAGAGAGTGCGAGCACAGGCAGGGGGAGCAGCAGGCAGAGGGAGAAGCAGGCTCCCCGCTGAGCAGGAAGTCCTGATGTGGGACTCAATCCCAGGACCGTGGGATCATGACCTGAGCCGAAGGCAGAGGCTTAACCCACTGAGCCACCCAGGTGTCCCTGCCCTTCCCCATATTTAACCCAGTATGCAAACAGGAAGGCTTAGTTCCTCTGCATCAAGTTGTAAATTGTTTCTGTGCTCCAGGGACATGTCATAGAACTGACATACTTACAACATGTCAGAGCAATGTTTGGAGTCCTGCCAACCACCACTCTGCAGAACCAAAAGCTTCACGGACAGCTAAGTCTCTGAGAGGTTATGAGACTGGCTCAAGGATGTACAACTGGTAAGTGGTAGCCCAAGGCTTCTCATCACTGTTCAGTGCTTTGTTCCCATGACATCCTAGAAGTCTCCTGAGCAATCATATTAATTCTCAGCTGTCTATGTACTATTTACAGTGTGAAACTTACCTTCTTCCTCCTTAGTCTAGAGATTTTTCTGGGGCAGGACTGTGCTCTCCTCCTTTGTCTGAATTTTGTGACAGCTGCCCTTGGTCTCTTCCCCTACATGAAAACTAACAATCTTTCATCATTGTGTCCCAGTGGAAATACAGAACAGTCTCATGTGTTTATGTCCAAAGCACAGCTTATCAACATTGGAGAGGTATTTCCCATTGGTCCACACACTGAGGGTTGTGGGATCTCACTGGATTGCCTCAGAGCACAGAGGGCTGGGGTCCAAAGTCCTGACATCCCGGTGCTCCAATCTGAAACACCCCCTTGACACCCTGCCCTCTTCATCTTAGCACCTTCTCTCTTCCTGCTCCCCTTGTAGACACAGATTTCATGCTACCTTCAACACAGGAATGGGGATCAACCATCAGCATCACCTTTGAGGCTTCCCTGGAATGTCCCTCCTTCCTGTCTGTACCATCTGTGACCCCTTCAACCTTGTGAATTTCTTCTGTCCATGTTGTTTCAGGCCCCAAATATTCACATGATATCAGAGAGCAATGACCCATTTTGTAAACAAAGAAAGTGAGATACAGAGAGAATAAATCAAGAGGCAAGAATAAAGGACCTGGTAAATTAGCAGCACAACAGCGTGGGGCCCTGGGTTCCTGGGCCTCATTCTGATGCTGCTTTCACTTCTGTATACTGCCCCCCAGGAAGGAGAACAAGGATGGAACAGGTTCTGAGACCTGGGTCAGGTGGCATTTCCCCTCCAGGATCTCTGGCCCCACTTTTCAATTGAAGTATAAAAAGGACAGTTCACATTTGCTGAGCACTTGCTGTGTGTCAGGTACTTGGGTAAATCTTTAATATGCTTGATATCATTTTATTCTTCACCAACAGTCCTATGAAATGTAAGTATAGGGCACCTGGGCGGCTCAGTCGGTCAAGAATCTACCTTCAACTTAGGTCATGATCTCAGGGTCCTGGGATCAAGCCCCATGTGGGGAATCCCTGCTCAGCAAGGGAGCCTACTTCTCTGTCTCCCTCTGCTACTGTTCTACTTGTGCTCTCTCTCTCTTTCTGCCAAATAATAAAATATTTTAGATATATATATAAATATGCATATTTATATATAAATATATTAAAAATCTTTTATGTATGTGTGTATATATATATATATATACATATATATATATAATCATTACCCCTCTTTTATAGAATAGGAAGCTAAGGCTTAAAGAGTTAAAGTCATTTGCCTCAGGTCACTGGGGCAATAAAACTTAAGAACATCAAGCTGCAGAGATGAGCCCCAATGTACTGGCCTGCCTCTCACTCCAGCCATGCTGACCAGTGCTGTCCCAAGAGCCTTTGCCATCACCTCTGATGCAAAGAACATAAGGGGGTGGGGTGTTAGACTTGGGAAGCTTTCAAGAGGCCCCACTTTTTAACCTTTCTTGACTCTTGCCACTACCTAACATACTCCCTGCACAATTTAACCTGCCTCAGTGTCCCTCATACCTTCTCACCTTCTCTAGACCATGCTGATTTCTCCATGTGGATTTTTCTGGCAGTTGCTCTTTAGCACTGTTTCCTTCCATGTAACGATCCTTTTGTCATTGAAGACATTGGTTGCCGTACAACTTACAGTCAATTAGGGAAAGAGGAATCACACCACAGCAGGGCTGCTCTCTCTTGAAGCTCAGAGTGTAGAAAGAGCCAGTCCTCCTTAGAGCAACCTATGGATACAGGGGCTGAAACTTCCCAAATAACTGGACAGCAGGTGTGGACCAAAAGACATAAAGGAGGAAGGGGCTCATTAATCACACAAGCTCAAGATTGGACCTAACTGTGATTTGATCTATGCTTATAACTTCTTTTTATTTTTTAGAAGATTTTATTTATTTATTTGGGGAGGGGGAGAGAGATAACAGGGGGAGGAGGGCAGAGGGAAAGGGAGAAGCAGACTCCCTGCTAAGCAGGGAGCCCCATTTGGGGCTTAATTCCAGGACCCCGAGATCATGACCTGAGCCAAGGGCAAATGCTTAACTGACTGAGCCACCCAGGTGCCCCTGCATTTGTAAAATTTTTTTTACTTTGCTTTTTTTTTTTTTTGTTCTATAATTTTTTTTTAATTTTCAGCATAACAGTATTCCTTGTTTTTGCACCACACCCAGTGCTCCAAGCAATCCATGCCCTCTCTAATACCCACCACCTGCTTAAGTCAGATAATCTGAGATCACCCTCCTCCTGAGCTTCTAGATGAAATTGGCTTAAATCCTTACACATGGGAGAGTCTACGTTCTATTGCCCTCCTGAAACTGGAAATTCCCAGAGTCTTGGGTTTCTCCTATCAGCCCTAGGCAATTTCTGTGTTCCACAAAAGCCTCATTTCCCCCTTTGCATGTTATAGTTGTCCTGTATTAGCTGCAGTGCCAACCTCAACATGGGCTCAATACTAATTCTCTGATTTCTATCTGCAAAACTCCCACTCATATAAGGAGCTAAGCACTCTATCTGGGACACCCTCCTGTCCAACAAGGGCTTCAGTGAAGTCAGATAACCCATACTCAGCTCCAGAAGTAGCTAGCTACATGGATTGGGTTGCACTTCAGAGAGTCTACTGGCGTTGCCAGGACACAGGCCTGGCACTGGAGCTGGAGTGAAGAATTTTTACTATAGGCATTGAAAGTGCTGAAAGCCAAAGGCACAGCTAAGCCAAAATCTTCTAGGGAGACCTATGATGCAACCCAGAGAGCAGATTCAACACCTGAAGAGTGGAAAGGTCACAAAGCTAGCAATTAGGAACTGGAAGAGAAAGGAGTCAGGCAAGAACAGGGCAGGAAGAACGAGGGTCTGGAAGCATTTCCAGGACAATTGTCACAAATCACAGCGGGACTCACTGGTAGTCAGTGAAGTATTTGCAAATGCAGTGAAAAGTGCACTTAAAATCCAAAGAGGCCAACAAGCCTCTTCTTAGTTGTAGAAAATGTGAGGTGTAGCAATTTACCCTTCATCTTAAAAGGGGTGCACCATCACACTCTAGACCTAGACCTAATGTTTTATAGAAATTAATGCACTGCCATGATTTGTATCTCCCATTTTTTGGTATATCTGCATCTTATGAAGTTATGTGTATAATTTTGCCATCCATTTCCTAGCACAATGTTCTCTGGTTGACCATCACAATGATCCATGGAATGTCAGGGTCATCCAAATTCCCCTGAGCTATATTATGATAAGCGATCAAGGTTAGCATAGCTAAGAGGCACAAGGACAAGTACACTCTGTCCTGGGTATATAAAGACAAACTGCCTGGGCTCTTCCTTATTATGAGATTTGGCAAAGAAGTACTAACCAGATAAGTTGCTGTGTGTCAAGAGTCAGAAAAATGGTAATGACGTAATGGTTATTCAAATGGCTGCTCTCTTGACTGGACAAGAGAGCAGCCATTTGAATAATCTGAACAGGGAAATCTTAATATAAAGAACTGGTTACTAGTAAAATGGTAAAATTCAATTACTGAAAAAAGTATAAAAAAATAAGCATATTCTAAGGAATATAGGCATAACAATGTATGAAGTAGCTTACTACTTCTAGAAGAGAAGGGGTGTAGCCAAAGAAGGAAGAAGGCTCACCCACAAAGCTAAGAGTCAGACTTTATGGCTGTGGTCAGCTAGGTGGTTGGGAAGTCCTCCAGAGTTTGGTGGACCAGAACTGGTCAACAGGAAGCTGTCCTCTGGATTGCCAGAGAAATTCACTGGAGAACCACTGGGGCCCCTGCATGCCTCCATCAGCCAACCACTCTGTAGTAGGAAAAAAGGAAATACACTAGAATCAGCAATAGAGGTCCCAACCTTTGTTATGCTCTGTAGCTTTCCTCAAGGGCCTACTACTGATAAAGTATAACATTGCTCCCACTAGCAACACTGTACTCACTGATAATGTTTACAGGGTCCAGATTTAATATCATAAAGCCAGGCAAAGAAAGATAGGTTTGGAGGTGAGAGATAATAAAATGATAGTTGGCACACTGTTTTTATCTACTCCACTAATTTTACTATATACAGAATAGTAGCTGTGACTATAGATTCCCCCTAGTTAAATTCATGGTAGTACTCCATGAATTGCTATGGTTCAATTGTTGTTCCCTGAGGCAAGGAAAGTGGACTCCTATAAAGACATAAACTAAAGCACAGCTCATCTCAATGATGCTAGGACAGACCAGAGCAGATCTCTTTGATTTCCCATAGCATTCCTTTAGGCCACCTCTGATTTTAGCCATTCCTGAGACAGATAATACTGCACAAACCCAGATTCACCTCCTGGTGGAAGTGTCCCCCTTCAAGCAACAAATGTCATCTCATTCCTCTTCCTTCCTTACTCTTCCTTCCTCTCCCATAGCCTCTTGCTACCAGAGTTAATCTGTTACACTTGGGTATTGAGATTCTGTTATGTGATACTGAACCATCTCTTGCCTTGGTTTACTATCCGAAGCACAAGAGTAATGTAGAAGTCCTGGGGAGCTGACATCTCTGGAAACAATTTGTCACCTCCTGACGACATAAGGGAGAAGAATGAGGCACAAACATGTCAGCTGCAAGAGAATGGGAGCAGGGGACGACACTAGAAAAGACTGTCGCCCCGAACAACTCCTCAGTCTCATATTTATTAGAAAGTGAGTTAACAACCAACAAAGAAGCCAGAGTAGATTACACATTGACCTGAGTCTTGTACATATGTAAGAAGAAAGGCAAACTATGTCTGGTTACATAGTACATGACCTACAGTGAGCAAGCTCAAACGGAAGAATTGAATAATGGCTGATGTTCTCTGGGGAAGGGGAGATAATGGAAAAATGAAGCAGGTGGGGTTCTGTCCTGAGCAAGCCAGGTGTTCTCAGTTGCTTAGCTTCAAGGACATATATCATCCTCACCCCAGAGGCTTATTGCCAGTACACGTTTTTCTTAAGGCTATAACTACCAAGCATGCTTGGTAACTAATATAATTTCTCATAGGTTATATTTTAAGCAGTATGTTGTTCTAAGGGACAGTTATGCAATTCTTAAACAATATAAGATGGGACTCTGATTAAATGCTCATTCTCATTATTTTCAAATGAAAGATTCTGGGAGTCATTCTGTATCAAGAGTCCAGCAAAATTTAAACTTATTTTCCTCATACAGGTTATCTCAATAACACATATTTATATTGGCCTTCCTTCATTCTTTTCTCTTTTTTTCCATTTTATTTTATTTCTTTTCAGTGTCCCAAAATTCATTGTTTATGCACCACACCCAGTGCTCCATGCAATACACGCCCTTCGTAATACCCACCACCAGGCTCACCCAACCCCCTATCCCCCCCCTTCAAAACCCTCTGTTTCTCAGAGTCCATAGTCTCTCATGGTTTGTCTTTCCCTCCAATTTTCCCCATCTCACTTCTCTCCATCTCCCAATGTCCTCCATGTTATTCCTTATTCTCCACAAGTAAGTGAAACCATGTGATACTTCATTCTTTTCTAATCTCCCCTCTTCCTCACTTCTGCTCCCTGAGATCACATCCCACAGAAACTTCCTGCATTCAACAACTGGTCTTAGGCTCTTCTTTCAAAAAAAACCATATAAGATACCCTGAATACTAGAGGTTCCTACTATACCACTTACCATCATCAATACGATTCTAATTGTTGTCAAACAAGGAATGTGTTGATAGTTGAGCTAAGCTACTCCATGGTATCACTGCCCCAGCATTCATTCTGTTTGTCCAGGCAGCCTGCAGGGACCATAAACTGACACTAAAGCTTCAGGCAAGAGCACACCCTAGATAACAGCCCACAGAATTGCAAGCAAATGTAAATTCCCAATATAATCTCCCAGTAGCCCTTGTGATCAACAAACTCTTGTGCCTCCACTGCATTCCCCTGTGCAGTCCTTAGATATGAACCCCCATGGAACTTACCACACTCTCTTCTTTTGGTTTGAATTGACCAATCTAGCCTTAGCCCAGGAGTCCCAAAACACTCCACCCACAGATCCTAATAAAGGCATGTGCCCCAGGTCTGATTGCTCTCTGTCTGCAGTCTGTCTTGACCTTTCCATGTAGCCTCTTGAAGCATACTGCGTACTTCCTCTAGGACCTGTGAGTAATAAACTTCTCCATTTCAATTTTTCTTGTTGTCTGTTGTAGAACTGTGATTTACCATCAGCACCCTATGCTCCACAATTAACAAATGTTAACAAAGTCATAACATAATAAATTCCAAAATTGCACTCTGATAGTTAGCTTTCTAAAACCATTCCTGGTATGATTCATTTAGCCTACTTTCTTTAGAGGGGAAAAACTGATATAAAGATTTAAACTTATGCTTTATTTTTGAAGGACATTACAAGAAGGAAGGGAAAAATGAAGGGGAGGAAATCAGAGTGGAAGATGAACCATGAAAGACTATGGACTCCAGGAAACAAACTGAGGGTTTCAGAAGGGAGAGGGGGGGGGGATGGGTGAGCCTGGTGATGAGTATTAAGGAAAGCACAGATTGCATGGAGCACTAGGTTTTATACACAAGCAATAAATCATGGAACACTACATCAAAAACTAATGATGTACTGTATGGTGTCTAACATCACATAATAAAATTTTTTAAAAAATAAACTTATGCTTTATTTAGAAAATGTATTCTTAGCGTGAAAGTGAAAGAAATAATAGATGGAGAAAAGAAGAAGAAGTAATTCAGAATTATGTGATACTGCACTGGTCTTTGCTTCATAATGAGCCTTGGAGAAACACCATCATTCTGCATATTTATGTGTTTGATTATATGGAATTTCTTCACATAGGCTACAGGAAAAAAGCACACAAGTGCCATGGCAGAGTAGGGTGAAAATTTAACTCTCTGTCTCCATCTTGTATCCTAGTTTGCATTTGTCTAGTATACTTCATGGGGAGTTAACTCCCCTTCTGTTGGATCTTGCCATCCAGGCTTTTGGCAGCTGCTTGGACAGCAAGATCCTAAATATGACATGGTAGTTCATCCAAACCTGAATGTAGTCAAAGAAGCCATACCCTCAGAAAGTGACTAGTAGGCATGGCTTCATAGTAAGAGCCACTAAGAAACCACACACTCCAGGACAAGACATTCATCAGGACCTATTACAGAATCTCATGGCCCAGTGAGTATGGTAGCAGCTAATACATGGGAAAAGTCCATAGGACTGAGGCTGGCAAGGTGAGGAAATATGAAGAGATACCTAAGAAATGTCTAACAGCCACTGTAGACTGAAGTCAGGAAGGTTTTATATAAGGAATTAAACATCCAGGGCCTTGACTAGCAGCCAGGGCAGGGGAGGGGATGATGGTACTGGTAAAAATGTATTCACAGTGTAGGGATGGTTCAGTGGTAGGAGACTGTGAAGAGGAATCGAAGAGTATTCTTACCCAGAGCTCATCTTATCCAGCTCATCTTAGCATGACAATACCTGAGGTAAGAAATTACCCAAACACCTATAGGGTTTCAGCTACTCTAGCACACCTGTGGCAAGCAGAAAGCTGGCATGATGAGTACTTAAAGGGACCTGTCCCTGCCTTTTAGCACTCATAGATTTATGTAAATATAGTTCTCACATCTAGAGTTCAGACTCAAGAAAGGCTGAATTTGTAAACAATTTTGCATCTGAAACTTCTGCTAAATGCCTGAGCATAAAGACTCAATTTAAATAATCAGCACATTTGTAGAGAGGAGTCACAAATTAGCTACACGAGATGAAACTGTAAATAGGGACTAAGCCTGGTCACACAGCTCAATCGAGGGATCTGCTCTGGGTGAAGCAGAAAAAAAGGGAAATGATTCTTCTGGATTTCCAGGGGCAGGTAACATGGAGTCTAGTTAGCTATCAGTTCTGATCAGTGAGATGAGAGGATGGCAGAGGCTGCTCAGGGAAGCCAAAATAGAAGACTGGTCATGTTGAATAAATGTATCAAAAACAACTCATCTTATCCCCAGTAAAGTTAAAAAAAAAAATGCTTTCCTGACTAATGAGCAGGGAAGCCTCCTGTCAACCTCCAGGACATGATCTTCATGTCATCTGATTAAAAATCATGGCCGCAATCATATCAAATTCCCCTCGAGGCAGAGAAATTACATGTCCATGCATATTTTGCATGTCCACCCATAGATAAACATATATAGTCCAGGCTTACCCTAGGAATTCATCTTCTCTCAATTTTGCCACTTTATCCCCTTAGTCACTAACTCCTATTGATCCAACATGCAAAATGGCTGTTGTTGCATCAATTTGTTTCCCTTCACTCTAATCTTATGTGAATTCAGTCGTCGCTGTTGGAAGACAGTTATCTTCACTGCAGAGACAGTTTATCATGCATGCCCATCAAAGTGCAATGCTTCAGGAGAATGTAACACAATCATAACTGTAAGGGTTGGGGAAGACATGAAGGGAGGCTCAGGGGATGACCTGCCATTTTTCCTCCTTTTAGGAGTTTTACTTTTCTAGGGTTTTACCTTTCCTAAAGCAGCCTCACCATGCAGAAACTGTCCTTTATATTCTATTCACATCTGTTCACTCTTGTGCATTCCTTTATATTGCACTCCTTTATTTCCTTGTCTGTGTTTCTGAACTAGTCTTAGAGGTGACAGCTAATTTCTCCCTCTATCTCCAGCCCCATGTTCAGTATCTTATGAGAAACTTTGTAAATATTGACTGAATTAATGAACAAATGAGGTTTTGATTCTATCTGAATCAATAACTCTGAAGCAGCAATGAATAGTTATGAATTGATAGGTCAATTATATTTTCAAAATAAGTTAGAAAATTATTTTTTCTGTTAATATGTCAATAAAAGAATATCAGGCTATCAATATATACACAAAGGAGTTGAAAATTAATGCCCACAGAAACTTATACATGGATGCTTTTAAGAGCTTTATTCATAACTGCCAAAACTTGGAAGCAACCAATATGTCCTTCAGCAGGTGAATAAAGAAAGAAACTGTGGTACATCCAGACAATAGAATATTATTCAACACTAAAAAGGTATGAGCTTTCAAGCCATAAAAAAGACATGGAAGAAACTTTAATGCATACTACTAAGTGAAAGAAACCCTGTAACTAAGGGAAAGAATCTACAAAGTACCTAATTCCAATCATATGGCATTCTGGAAAAGTCATTTAAAAGTAACATTTATTGAGTACTGATTACATTCAAAGGCTTTGTGAAGGTAGGCATTATCACTCCTGCTTGGAAAACTGAAACTTGGGAAGGTTAAGTAACATACCCAAGGTTATAAATTAGTATGCAACAATGCTCTGACACCAAATTTCCTGCTCTTAGCCATCCCATCTTTCTCTCTTTCAAAGCACATTTCTCTCCTGCATGGGTCTGCCCAAACACCAGACATCCTGTTAGCAGCACAGCATTACCTAAAAAGATCCTCAGAGGGATCATCCATGGAATTTCTTCCAGGCTGTTATGTGCTGGACTTGGTAAAGATCAGTGTATTTGTCTAATTTCATAATTGGCAAACACAGGATTCTCCATCATAATATACTATATCTCCATCCATACACAGACTGCTTTCTGATTCATATAGTTGTTTATTGTCTGGGTTCCCTTATAGAATATAAATGTCACAATTTTCTATCTTGTTCATTATAATATCCTCAGAGTGCAGATCCAGCATAAAGGAGTCTACTGACGAATGAATAAAATGAACAAATGAAAGGAAAAATACATGGACATGTTGTCTTACTACTTACACTATAAATGCAGCCACATATTATTATCCTCATTTTATAGTCAAGAAAAAGGAAACCCACAGAGGTTATGTAACAGGACAAGATCACAGTCCATATTCCCATATTGTTTGGGTTATTTTGAAAAATCCAGCCCAGATACTTGGCCTTTGGGCCCCCTCCCCAGGCTCTGCCACAGAAACAGTGGAAGGAGCCACAGAAACAGTGGAAGGAGCCACAGCAAAGCAGAACTTCACTGAGGCCTTAGGATTTCAGGTCCAAAACAGAGTATGGAAACACAAGCTTCACTAGACTCAATGGGGAGAAAATCAATAATAAAATGGAGAAGAAAACAAGAGAGAGAAACACAGGAGAGAAAAGTAAAAATCAATCTTACAAATTATGAAATGAATATCTCTACAGTCTAATCTAGGAAGTTCTGGGATTTTGGAGAGCAGAGATACAATGGCTTTGTATAAAACTGGCAGCTCAGAGACAACTTTCTGGCCTCAGGACACTTGTGGAAGCCCCAGCACCCTGCCAGGTCTGTGAGCACATCAGCATTCAATGGAGAGATTGGCTGCAGACCTGCCCTACCCCAGGCTACTGCTTCTTCCCAGCATGGTGACCCACCAGCAGCCTCCATAGATACCTGCATAGTTGCAAACAGTCTCCTCTTTTCTGCATCTGAAGAATGAAACTCAGGGGACCAAGATTATGCTTTTACCTTCCTTGTATGACTCAGGAATTTTAAACCAGTTCCCTGATGATTCTAGGTTTGTCTGCATGACCAAAAGGTAGCTGAGGAAGTGCTAAGGGCAGAGAGAGTGCCAGCGGTGAAATTTACAGCCAGCACTCCTGTGCTGCTGTCCTGAGAAGAGCAGACCCATGCACGTGATCTTCCCTTGAGGGGCTCCCAAAAACTGTGCAGAGGTGTTTGGGTGTGAGGGGCATTTAAGCTTCCCCTCAGAAGCCCCCCAGAAGGCAAAAGAAGACTTGTATCCTCCCCAAGAGACGACATAGCAACATGCTCAGGGGGATGAGTGTACACACAAAAGATACCCCCAGTGGATGTTCTTACAAGCAGAAAGCTTCGGAGAGCACATATAGAGGGTGGCACATTGAGGTCTACCATCTGGCAGCAACCAGGAATAAATCACCCAGAAGAGTCCCTTGACTGTGGACAGTCATGTCAAGTCCTGTTACAGAACCAACCAGCACAAGTTTAGCAAGTGCATGTAGGAAACAACCAAAACAGACTTAGTTTGAGTGAATCAAAACTGCCTGGTATAGGTAGAAGACCCTCTCTTTATGGAAATTCAAGGGCCTGGCTGTAAACATCCTCCTTCCCTATGACCACCTGAAAATTCTCTGGATCTCAGTTTCTTGGATGAGACAGATAATACTCTCACTACAGAGTTCAAAGGTTTTGTATGTATTTATGTGAAGATCAGATAAGATAGTAAATCAGAAATCATTCTGAGAAAGCATAAAGCAGCAAGTTAGACATGTCATAAGGGATATACAGACTTTGGTCTGGGGGCTTCTGGTCTGAGGATGAGGTTGGAAGAAATATTAAACACACAGGAAAGAGTAATAAAGAACACTCCGAATGTGCAGATGAGCAAGGCTGTAGAGGTCCAGGACAGAATAGGGGTGGAAGGGAGGGGGCCGAGCCCGGAGTTGTGTTAACAACTCAAAGAACCTTGCACGGCTATGCAAGGAAGGGATTGGCAGTTCTACACTATTTCTGGAAATGGTAGGAGGGAAATAAGAGAAAAAATAACTAAAATATCTATGAGTGGGGTTTGACTTGAAATTAGAAAAAAAAAATTTCAAGAGGCAATGATAGCAGAAGTGATACTGCTGAAGGTTGACCAAGGAACTAGAAAAATCATCTTCTATAAAAGATGCTGGGGCCTCTGAGAAATGTAGGTTCAGAGTGTGGAGGACCCCAGCAATCATGTAGTTCTGAGATGTAATAAAAACAAAAGCAAATATTCACTGAGTGCTCATTAGGCAGTGGGCACCATTTGCAGTCTTTGTAAGTACCATCTAATTAAATCCTATCCCGACTTTATTACTATCCCATTTTAAAGATGGGGTGTAAAGAAGTTGAGTAACTCTTTAGAATCAGGTGTGCAGACTGCTTTCCCAGTTCTCAGACTGGTGGCACCCTTGGGAAAAATGTAGCTAACATGTTGGTATCTACGGGGCCTGAGGAGAGAACAGGAAACTCAGCCAATAATTGGCATGAGACCAAGACTCTGAGAGGATACTGAAATTCCTAAGGGTATATCTGCCAATCTTTCTTCCCCGAGGCAAATGTGTTTCAGGCAAGCATCCTGTCTATTTGGGTCAGTGATAGACAGCTCACCAATACACCTAGCAGAGTGTTTATTAACACATAACAGCACCCAGAAAATTCTATGAAAGAAGAGCAGAGACCTCATTTCTTATTTATTTATTTTATTCTAGTAAGAACATTTAACATGAGATCTACCCTCTTAACAAATTTTTAAACATGCAATATAATATTGTGAACTACAGGCTCTGTGTTGCCCAGCAGTCTCTAGAATTTATTCATATTGAACTGTAACTTTATACCTGTTGATTAGCAACTCTCCACTCTTCCTCTAACCCCTGGCAAATACCTTCTACTCTGTTTCTATGAGTTTGACTATTTTAGATACTTCATGTAAGTGGAATCATGCAGTATTTGTCTTTCTGTAACCATCTTATTTCATTTAGCATAATATCCTAACATAAATTCAGAATATTAGAATATCAGATTATCAGGTCCATCCATATGGTTGCAAATATCAGGCTTTTCTTCCTTTTCAGGGCTAATATTCCATTGTATGTGATACCACATTTACTCTATCCATTAATCCATTACAGACACTTAGGTTGTTTTCATATCTTGGCTACTGTGAATAATACTGCAGTGAGCATGGGAGTGAAAATATCTCTTTGACATCCAAATTTCAACTCTTTTAGATAAATACCCAGAAGCAAAATCATATGGTATTTCTATTTTTAATTTTTTGAAGAACTTCCATACTGTTTCCCATAGTAGCTGCACCATTTTACATTCCCACCAACAGTGCACAGGGTCCCAATTTCTCCATATCCTTGCCCACATTTACTATCTTTTGGGTTGTTTGATAATAGCCATCCTAACAGATGTGAGATGATATCTCATTGTGGTTTATTTGGCATTTCCCTGATGATCAGTAACATTTATTGTCTTTCATGTGCTTATTGGCCATTTGTATATCTTCTTCGGAGAAATATCTTTTGAAGGCTTTTTTTTTTTTTTTCATTTTTTAATTAGGTTATTTGGCTTTTTCTCTGAGATTTGGAAAACAAGAGCCAAAGAGGATGAATGACTTACTCAGGGTCGCACAGCCTTGTGGGCATACTGTCATCCACATTATGCTGACATATGGGCTCTGTCAGTTTGCCAGACCCAATCTGCTAGCCTCTTGTGATCAAAAGGAAAAAAGTAAACTATTCTCAGTCCTTCTCTCACTCAGTGGCAGAGCTGCAGAAAGCCATTCCTCCAAAATACAATAATAAAATAAATTAAAATAAAAGTAAAGTAAGGTAAGATAAAATAAAAATGCTAGTGGGCAGAAGTATTTCAATAAAAATATGTTTACCTTGTAACAGTTACTGACATCCAAAAGCTAGAAGCGCTTTGCTAAGCAGCTGTGAGCCAGCAGCTCACAGAAATAGTAACAGAATCTTTCTCAGATATCTGTCAGTTTCCTATAAGAAACTGCTGAAGAGGTGGGGTCATTCAGAAAAAGAGATAGATGTGGACCAGGTGAATATGCCCTGTTGCACAACCATCCTTGTTAGTTCAGAGCTATCCTGGTTTTAGCACTGAAAATTCTGCACCCTGGGAAACCCTCTTCTGATTTTGGGGAATGGATACAGAAGTTTAAGGAAAATATACAAAACTCATATTTCAGTCTCCCAAATACGGGTTAGGAGCAACACTTGTCTGAGTGTGACATGACAATGGCACAGATTAGCTGCCTTACAGAGCCACCATTATTCTCCTCTTGATGTTGGCAACCATGATTTGCAGCTAACATCAATGTTGTATATATATTGTTGCATCCTTTGGAGTGATGTGACTTAACAAGTGCAACTGTGGTGTAGTGGTGAACAGCAACTCCATCTTTGACATTGCCTGTGGAATAATTGTCATGCTCTCTGTCAAGAATGTGTGTATTGCATGGAGCACTGGGTGTGATGCATAAACAATGAATCTTGGAACACTGAAAAAATAAAGCTAAATTAAAAAAAAAAGAATGCACTAGTCTGATTTTTAACATGGTGAATATTGTGACCAGTTTCCTGAGAGTTCAGATCATGAATAAGAGAATAGTTGCAATATCAATGTCGTATGACCCAGATATCAATGAAAAAGAAGGCGAAAGGATTGACAGATACACAAAATGACACTTTAATGACAGATAGATACACAAAACCCAAAGCAGAGCTCCCTGCACAACATACAGAAAATGGGGACTGGGCATGATGAAGATAAGAAGGTATATGTGGAAACCAAATCTCACAAGTCCAGACTCAGGTAAATACTTCTAAATCAATTAAAAGTTTTCATCTAAAAAGATACCAAAGCTCAGTTGTAAATCGTAATACCTGAATTAGCTTGGACCTACAGCATGAATGAATATTCATTATTGTCTTTTTGTATTGTTCTCTTGAATGTTCTATGCCATTGAGCTAAGTAATATTCCTTCATTGAGAAGTTGCAACTAGAATGCTCAGTGGGAGAACAAAAATAAAATTTTGATGACAGATGTGTCAGTCTTTGCAACTAAGAACTGTTTCTGTCAGATCTTACTAGCAATCATGCTTTGTACAATGTATCAGGTGATGTGTGGAATCACATCAACAAAAAAACAGTCTCCAAATCTTAGGCACTTTGATTTGGGGGAAAAAAAAAGAGTTTCAAATCATCTTGATATCTATGAAGATTGTAATGAAACCAGAGAAGATATTTTATTGTCCAAATATAAGCTAGACTTTGCTCATATATCTGCATATTCAGCAGACTGTGCAAATGTGAATTTTGGCAAATTCAGCTCGGTCTGTAAACTTACCAAAGAAAATGAAAAGGACTTACCTGTTAACTCTCCTGCACACTTTGTACACCACACCACTTCAGTGGTGTGCAGTCTGCTTCTCTGTGAGACTGGGTCACTTTTCAGTTCCTCATTAATGGACAGAAGCACTTACAAAGACTTCTGACTTGATGGAGTTGGAGGAGTTCACTACCTTAGTCATAGGCTTACCAGATTATTGACATTGTTTTACAAGTGTTGGCCTACCATCAATTCATATTTTCCAACTGTGAGACCAAATGACCATGTCTAGTTTGGAAATACACTTGGGATGAAAATGGAGAGAAGGGTTACAGTAAAATAAAGGTTTTTATGCTCTTTCTCTAAACTGGAGGAGGCCATAGAAAGCAAGAAAAAGAAGAGCCGATTTCATCTAAGCTGTTTGGTGTTATGTGTGGGTTTCAAAAAAATATCACAAAGTGGCAAATGGCTCACTTTTTTTTTTTTTTATTACAAGACCACTTTTTTACTCAAAATAGTGTCACCAGAAAAGAGAAGCCAAGTTAACCAGAACTTTATCAATTTCTTCACTAAAACCATAACTTGCTTTAAATCCAACTTTGACATCACAAGTTTTATTCAGTGCTATAAAATCATTTCTCCTGAGAAAGAAATATTTAACATTTGATGGCATCCGTTGTGCTTTAGAGTGTTTTAAAATGGACACCATGGATATGGATAGACTATGCGATAAATTTAAGATGTAGGCAACCTAAGTGACAAAAACAAGCATGCAGGTTCAAAGTGGATAAACGTTTTCTGAGAGTTAGAAACTAATTCCTACAAGTGTAAAGCATGCTGTTGCTGGTGAGTAAAATCCTAAGAACCCACACGTGTATGCTTTTGTTGAAGGATATTTATCTTGATGTCATCAAGATAAATACCAATTTATCTTGGTGTCTATCTGGACTAACACCCCATAAAAGCAGTCCTTCAGGTCAAAATGAATTTTGTCTTTGACCATATTCACTCTTACCATTTCTTACCATTTCATTTCACTTCATTTCATTAAAGAAAAGAAGGATGTCCTGTAGGCTTTGGGAAGTTCAAAAACTGTAACAAGAGATGAAGAAGGTAACCATAAAGTGAACAATCTAACAAGAAGATCTAACAATTGTAAATATGTATACACCCAACATGGGCGCCCCCAAATATATAAAGCAATAAATAACAAACATAAATGAACTCATTAATAATAATACAATAATAGTAAGGAATTTTAACACCCATTTATGTCAATGGACAGATGCTCTAAGCAGAAAATCAATAAGAAAACAATGGCTTTGAATGAAACACTGGGCCAGAGGGACTTAACAGATGTATTCAGAATGTTCCATCCTAAAGCAACAGAATATATACCTTTTCAAGTGCACAAGGAACATTATCCAGAATACATTACATATCAGGTCACAATCCAGACCTCAACAAATGCAAAAAAATTGAAATCATACCATGCATCGTTTCTGACCATAATGTGATGAAACTAGAAATCGACCACAAGAAAAAATCTAGAAAGACCATGAATATATGGAAGTTAAACAATATGCTGTTATACAATGAAATGGTCAACCATAAAATAAGAGAGGAAATTAAAAAGTACATGGAAACAAATGAAAATGAAAACATCATGGTTCAAAACCTTTGGGATATATTAAAGTTGTCCTAAAAGGGAAGTATATAGCAATACAGGCCTACCACAAGAAGCAAGAAAAATCTCAAATAAACAACCTAACCTTATACTTAAAGGATGTAGAAAAAGAACAATAAACGAAGCCTAAATTTAACCAGCAGAATGAAGGAAATAATAATGATTACAGCAGAAAAAAATGATATAGAAACTAAAAAAAAAAAAAAAAAAAAAAAAAAAAAAAAAAAA
>NW_019154118.1:659645-688064 GCF_002288905.1 Enhydra lutris kenyoni
AAAAAAAAAAAAAAAAAAAAAAAAACAATAGAACAAATCAATGAAACCAAGAATTGGTTCTTTGAAAGAAATTAATAACCTCTAGATGGATTTATCAAAAAATACATAAATAAAAAAGAAAGAACCCAAATAAATAAAACACAAATGAGAGGAAAGAAAACAACCAAAGCCACAGAAACACCAACAATCATAATATTATGTAAAATTATATGTCAAAAAATTGGATGACCTAGAAGAAATGGACAAATTCTTAGAAACATATAATCTACCAAAACTTAAGTAGGAAGAAACAGAAAACTTGAATAGATTGATAACTAGCAAGTAAATTGAATCAACAATCAAAAATCTCCCAAAGACAAAAGTTCTGGGCCAGATGGCTTTACAGGCAAATTCCACAAAACACTGAAAGAAGAATTAAATACCCATTCTTCTCAAACTATTAAAAAAAAACAGAAGAGGAAGAAAAGCTTTCAAATTCATTCTATGAGGCCAGAATTACCCTGATTCCAAAACCGATAGATACTCCACTAAAAAAGAGAACTACAGACTATCTCTGATGAACATGGATGCAAAAATCCTCAATAAAATACTAGCAAACCGAACACAACAATACATTAAAAATAATCATTCACTACAACCAAGTGGGATTTAACTTAAGGTTTCAAGGGTAGTTCAATATTCACAGCTCAATCAATATGATTCACCACATTCACACAGGAAAGGGTAAGAACTATATGATGCAGGAAAAGATACAAAAAAAGGATTTGACAAAGTACATCAATTCATGATAAAAATCCCTCAACAAAGTAGGTTTAAGAGGGAACATACCTCAACATAACAAAAGTTATCTATGAAAAATCCACAACTATCATCATCCTCAATGGGGAAAAATTGAGAGCTTTTCCTCTATGGTCAAGAACAAGACAGGGATGTCCACTCTCACCACTGTTATTTAACATAGTATTGGAAGTCCTAGCCACAGTAATCAAACAACAAAAAGAAATAAAAGACATCAAAATAAGCAAGGGAGAAGTCAAGCTTTCACCATTTGCAGACAACATAATACTATATATATAGAGGGGCGCCTGGATGGCTCAGTGGGTTAAGCCTCTGCCTTCAGCTCAGGTCATGATCTCAGGGTCCTGGGATCGAGCCCCGCATCAGGCTCTTCTCAGCAGGGAGCCTGCTTCCCCCTCTCTCTGCCTGCCTCTCTGCCTACTTGTGATCTTTCTCTCTGTCAAATAAATAAATAAAATCTTAAAAAAAATACTATATATATAGAAAACCCAAATGACTCCACAAAAATAAAATAAAATAAAATTAAATTAAATTAAAATAAATGCTAGAACTGATACATGAATTCAGTAGAGTGCAGGATACAAAATCAACATACAGAAATATTTTGCATTTCTATACATCAATAATGAGGTGGCAGAAAGAGAAATTAAGGAATCAATCCCATTTATAATTGCACCAAAAAACAAGATAACTAGGAATAAACCTAACCAAAGAGGTGAAAGACCTCTACTCTGAAAATTATAAAATATTGAGGAAAAAAAATTTGAAGAAAATACAAAGAAATGGAAAGATGTTCCATACTTATAGATTGGAAGAACAAATATTGTTAAAATGTCTATAGTACCCAAAGCAACCTGCACATGTAATGCAATCTCTATCAAAATACTGAATATTTTTCACAAATAATCCTAAAATGTGTATGGAACCACAATACAGCCTGAGTAGCCAAAGCAACCTTGAAAAAGAAAAGTAAATTTGAAGGCATCCCAGTTCCAGACTTCAAGTTATATTACAAATATATTTTATTGTTTGGATATTAGTCATGCTCTTTGGGAAAAATAGACACATAGGTCAATAGAACAGAATAGAAAACCCAGAAATGAACCCACAACTATATGGTCAATTAATCCTCAACAATACAGGAATGAATACCCAGTGGGAAAAAACAATCTCTTCAACAAATGGTGTTGGGAAAACTGGACGGCAACATGCAAAAAGAATGAAACTGGACTACTTTCTTACTGCATACATAAAAATAAATTCAAAATAGATTAAAGACCTAAATATGAGACCTGAAACCATAAAATCCTATAGAACACAGGAAGTAACTAACCTCTTTAACATCAGCTGTGGCTAAAGATGGTCCAGACACTTATTTTCTAGATATGTGTCCTGAGGCAAGAGAAACAGAAGCAAAAATAAACTATTGGAAATCATCAAAATAAAAAGCTTCCACACCACAAAGGAAACAATCAACAAAACTAAAAGCAACTTATAGAATGGAAGAAGATATTTGCAAATGACACACCTGATAAGAAAGAGTTAGTATCCAATATCTATAAAGAACTTACAAAACTCTACACCCAAAAATTGTATAATCAAATAAAAAATTAGCAGAAGGCATGAATAGACATTTTTCAAAAAACATGCAGATGGCCAATAGACACATGAAAAGATGTTCAACATCACTGATCATCAGGGAAATGCAAATCAAGACTACAATGAGATATCACCTCACACTTGTCAGAATGGCTAAAATCAACAACATAAAGAACGACAGATGTTGGTGAAGATGCAAAGAAAGGAGAATCCTGTTGCACTGTTGGTGGGAATGCAAACTGTTGCAGCTACTCTAGAAACAATATAGAGTTTCCTCAAAAAATTAAAAATAGAATTACCATATGATGGCCCTTCTTTTCACTACATCTGTATCTTTGGGGTAAATACCCAGTAGTGCAATTGCAGGGTCGCCAAACTGTGGAAAGAACCAAGATGCACTTGAATGGATGAATGGATAAGGAAGATGTGGTCCATATACACTATGGAGTATTACGCCTCCATCAGAAAGGATAAATACCCAACTTTTGTATCAACGTGGACGGGACTGGAAGAGATGATGCTGAGTGAAATAAGTCAAGCAGAGAGAGTCAATTATCATATGGTTTCACTTATTTGTGGAGCATAACAAATAGTATAGTGGACAAGGGGAGTTAGAGAGGAGAAGGGAGTTGGGGGAAAATGGAAGGGGAGGTGAACCATGAGAGACTATGGACTCTGAAAAATAATCTGAGGGGTTTGAAGGGGCGGGGGTGGGAGGTTGGGAGAACCAGGTGGTGGGTATTAGAGAGGGCACGGATTGCATGGAGCACTGGGTGTGGTGCAAAAATTATGCTGAAAATTATGCACTGGGTGTGGTGCAAAAATTATGCTGAAAATTAAAAAAAAAAATTACCATATGATCCAGTAATTCCACTACTGGGTATTTACCCAAAGAATGAAAAAACATTAATTTAAGGTATACAAGCACCCTTATATTTATAGCAGCATTATTTACAATAGTCAAGATATGAAAGCAGTCCAAATATGTCCATTGATTGATGAATAAAGATTGATGGATAAAGAAGAGGTGATAAATGATAGATGATAGATAAATAGATAGATGATAGATATAGGTATAGGTATATAGATATAGATAATTTGGAATATGACTCAGCCATAAAAAAGAATGAAATCTTGCCATTTTCAGTGACATGAATGAAGCTAGAGAGTATAATGCTAAGAAACAAAACAAAGAGCAGAGTGAGGGGAAAAGAGACCAGGAAACAGTTTTAACAATGGACAGCGAACATGGTTACCAGAGGGAGGTAACCAGAGGAGGATGGTTAAAATAGGTGATGGGGATTAAGAAGTGCACTTGTCATAATAAGCACTGGGTGATTAAAATAAAACCTTTAGAAATAAGTAAATAAAGGTCCCACACTTATATATTTTAAAATACATAATAAAATAGCCTGCAACATGTAAATATTCAGTAAATAGTTATGAAACTTTATAAAACAGAAAAAAATATAAGTATGCTATTATTTTGTTCAAATAATAGCATTTATTGGAGCAAAATATCAAATTGTATAGAATACATAATTTCAATTAAATGTATATTTTCCATAACTTTTATGACCAAATTCATAATGCATGTACATAATTATTACTATTATCATTTATTCTTATCTGGTATGTCTGTGTCCCAGCTGGACTCTCTAAGATCACTCTGTTCTGCTTGAGGAATGAGTGCAGCCTATAATCACAGCAATGTCCAGCTAGTAGCATCAGCTGGACCTGGAGTTCCTCATGTTGACTTTCCTGCATATTCAAGCCCCATCTCATCTCTGCGATCAGACCCAGGCCTGGCATATGCTCTAGACCTCAGTTTTCTCACTTATCAGACAGAACGGTCTGGATTGAATAGGGCATGGCCTTTGCTCAGAGGTTAACACTAACTTTAGCTTTTTCAAGGGACTTGACTAACTTTTCCTTTACTCATGGAACAAATCCATTGAAATAAAGAATACATCCTTTTTCTGACTTCTCTGGGACCTGAAGTTCAGGAGGTCCTTCTGGTCCTGCATATAGACATAAAAAATGTGGAGATGTGGGAAGCAGCTAGGCTTCCTATATTTAAATACAATAAGTATATATTAAGTATACATAAGTACACACACTCAGGCAAAAGGCATGGGCTGGAAGGCAAACTGTCTGAATTAGAAGTACTTTAATGAAGGTCATGAACATGATTCTGCAACTTTATCTCCAATCTGAGCTCCAACTCTGTTATGACAGCTTCCCTAGACCTTGGACTATCAAGATTCTTGTTGGGGGGGGGGGTGGGGCGGGGGAAGGCATTCTGCAGTTACTGAAGCTCCCAGACTACTCAGATACCCAGTTAATTTTGGTGGAGCTTCCCCACTGGTTCTCAGGGGATCTCTTGATTTTGGTTAAGGACCAATGGACACTTCAGCCTGACTATCTCCCTAGGACCATAGGACCTTGAAGGAATTCCTGCCTTTACTTTCCACAGTTGTACCCTCTGATACGTGGCTGTCCTCTGGTTGGAGTCTCCAGGGGGCACAACCTCCACCTGTATGGTCATTGTTTCACTTGTAGTCAGCTCTAGGCTGGCCCTTTGGGCCCCCAGGGTGGTCATACTCTATTCAGCTTTGTCATTGGTGCAGAGCATTGTGACAGAATGCTTTCTTCCTCAGTCTGAGGGGTCTTAACAAGTTCATAATGAGTATCAGAGGGAAACCATCATTATATTGCATGCCTTCCCCACCTAGTCCCCACTCTAACTTGTGTTCTGCATGTTTGTGTCCCCACTCCAACATGTTTTCCTAGAAGTATGGGAATCAACCATCTGAGTTTGCCCAGATCTTGACTTCAGCTCCCTTAGAAGAAAGTTTCAGTCAGGGACTCCCTAGAAGGAGTACACAGCCACAGACAAGACCCCTGGGATCCTCTTTGGGAATCTACACCCATACGCATATTACACTTCAAAGCATAGACATAGACATTAAACACAATGGCATTATCATCCTTTGTGGCAAATTAATTCACCTGATGAGATGTATCTCCTCCCTCAGTACATAAAACATAAGGTATATAGAGTATGATAAAGGAAAAGAGCCCTTAGACAGAGCTGAGAGACAGCTGGGCTCATACACACACATAGCCCTATCAGCTGGTATTCTTACAATGGAGGTAAATCGTCACATCCTTCTGACCAATTCTCCATGTAGCTACACAGCAGTTGCAACCCTGAGTAAGAAGCCTGTCTTGTTGACTCTACAGTGAAGAGCTGAACATCTATCCAGCAGAAAGTGTATATTTTCTACACTTGCACCCAGTTATTCACATATATTTATTACCCCCCTTTGTGCCAAGAATGGTGATGAATACCGGACATTCAGCAGTAAGCCAGCCTGATGTGGGGAAACTGGGGATAGAAGTCAAGAATGTCACCCTATCCTGGGAGGAGGGATTTATCAGAAAAATTGAAAAGAAGTCACGTTCCTAACCTCAGAGTGCACACAACCCTAAGGAAAAGAAAAAACACACCAGTCAAATGAGATTTCAAAGGGAAAGTGCAATTTTCAAATCCCTACAAACTGAGAAGCTGCAAACTGAATATAAGAATGGAGCCTGCCATCTGATGTGTCAATAGACAGAGCTTCCCTCCAGGCCTAGAAGGTAGCAGAAACCCTACCTATTTGCTTTTGTTGTTTTTGATCAGCCAGCCCTCTTTCCTCTGCTATAAATCTCTGATACATCAGTAGCTACTATTTTTTTTTTAAGGATTTAGGGTTTTATTTTTTTTAATTATTTATTTCTTTTCAGCATAACAGTATTCTTTGTTTTTGCACCACACCCAGTGCTCCATGCAATCTGTACCCTATTTTAAACTAGAGTTGTTTTGGGGCACTCATACCCCATCCCCACAAGACAATCTGGCCAGCCATTCCCTTCTCTTTAATCAAATCTGGGAAAAGGAGTAAGGTTCATTTAGTTCCTGAAAACACACTACTCAAAATCCTATTGTGCCAGTCTGTCCAAGTATTCTACCTAGTGTGGCTGACAGCGGTTCTTTTATCCCTGCCGCTTCCCTATGGAGCTCTCATCCAGCTGAAACTGTCTGTGGAACTGAGTTGGCTGGTACTGATAAAGCATGTGTCACAGGTTGGATTTCACAGGAAAGTGATTCTGAAATAAGACTTCCCTATTTGGGAGATTTATTAGCAACAGCGTCTGTGAGGGGTAAGGGAAACAAGATTGAGCACAAGAAAAACTTGAACCTCGATGCAATTACAACAGTGGCCTCAGTTGGTCCTATGGGAAGCTATAGAGCAAAAGATGAGAAGTAATGAGGAACCATTCCTCCTGCCAGAACAGTGTCTCTATTTCTTGCCTCTGACACAAGAAGTCCAAAGCAGGTCTCTTGGCCCAGTGTGATATAATGCAGGAACCAGTGTTAGTAGATTGAACACTAAGAAAGCCCTCAAACAGGGTCACTGGCTGAGATACTATAAGCGAAAAAGCCAAACCCTTACTCAGAATGGACTGCTTCCACTGAAAATGCATTTTGCCTTTTCCAAGTTGGAAGGGGTTCAATACAATCAGCTTATCACTGAGTGGCTGGTCTCTTCAAGTAATGGTGTAATATTAGGGATTCTGCTGGTCTCTCCTGCTTCCAAGTATAGCAGTAGCAACAGATAAATCTGCTTGAGTAAGGCAAAGTCCTATATTCTGAGTCCTGCATAACCTCCACCTCTCCCATCTCTGCTACTCCACTCAGGCACTAACAGATGACCAGGCTGGCCAATAGTAGGAGCTATCTGATGTCAAATGGAGAAATCGCTCTCTCTGCTTTTATCCTCTTGTTTTATCCTCTTCTCTAGTGGATGCTCCTTGGTGGATGCTAATGTTTACTCCATACTGTCCACTGTAAGTCCATCCACATGATTCTTCTCCACACCTCCTTGTTCTGGTCTTACAGTTTTTCCTCCTTCAGGGCCCTGAGCAACTAGTCAAGCTACTTTCCACTGACCATGAAACCATATATATTTCCTGGCCTCTCTCCTTTCCACACAAGGTAGATGACCAAGTGCATTATTAAAACTTTTCCTAGTGTTAAGCTTTTCCATCACCACTGTTTTTCAAGGACACCCTGTGTGATCTTATAGAGTATTATGGTCCTTTTTTATCTTGCACCCACCTAAGCATCTATGAAAAATTTTGATCCTTTTAGACTCCGCCATCTGGTCATACAGGACTGTCCACAGGTGTGATCTGAAGGTGAGATACAGGTACAACTTTGGAGGATGATATGGGGGTTCACCTACTTATGTAGCTCCCTTTTGCTCTCTAGCCCTGCTTTCACCTGAACCTGGAGGTACCTTGATTTTACCATACTGTAATCCATATTACAGTGCATTGTTGTTGGTCCTTCCTGACCTTATGAGTTGGTAGATCTAATGAAATCCAACTCATGTTGGGTGGTCCTGGCCACATGCTCATCCATTATCCCACATTCAGATTTCATCTCTGCCAGAGTACAGTAGTAAGCCAAGATAAAAGCTCTTTTTCAAAAGTGCATATAATTTTTTGCTTCAGATATTATGTTCTTGATCCCTAACCCTAGGTGTCTCCATCATGATGTTCCTATTGGGGCTTGCCAGAAACCACATACAGCCTTTCTTCAGACCACACTCCATATTGAGTAGGAACAGGATTTCCACGTATAGATTTGTTGCCTGAAGAGCCTGAAGAAACCTAACAGTTGTTATGTTTGTTATGTTTCTTCTTGGTTCTGGGAAGTACTGTTGTAATAAGTTGTTCTTAATTTTGGAGATGATGCTCAGGCACATCCTAGACCTCTAGATCTTTAAACAATGCTTAGTGTTATTCAGTACCCCTTCTCACCAGTGCATTTCTTATTATTTTAATTAATTAAATGTCCTCAGAGTGTTCTTCAAACACAATCAACTCTTTGGTTTTGTCCTCTTTGATTTATCCACTTTTATTCCCACTTTTCTGAGGCTTCCCTTCTTCTGCCATATGCTTAGAAGTTCTGGCACTTCTACTTCTCTTAATGTGGACTATCATTCTGCCCAAACTTCTAGCCAATATAGCAACATGAGAGCACAATGGGGCCTATGGCCTGATATGAAATTCTGTACCAGAGGAGTTTACTCTTGTATCAATATGTTCTTCCTTACTAACTTTGTATATAATCTCCCTTGATCCAGTCCACTGATTCAGTCTCATGACTTCCAGAATCTGCCATACGTATTGGGTTCAGCTACGTCAGCATATAGCCCTTTTCTTTCTTTAGCCAGCCCAACACTTCCACATCATGATGGGACCCTAATTATTGGTATGATGATCAGGAGGGTGTGTTACAGTTGTTGCCTTACAAGGCAGCAGCCTTTACAATGTCTTCAAGTGCCAGCCTTCTGGAAGGAGGACTAGGTGAATTCTGAAGATCCAGAAGAGCCAAAGAATCCTAAAGTTCAATATTTCAAGAACATTGACCTAAGTATTCCTACTCCCAGTTTCAGGGCCCCATGCTTTTCTAATCAGGGTGAAGTCTTACCAGGCCAAGACATCCTGAGCATGGCAAAGAAGTTGAGAATTCCATTCTAACTTCTCTGGAGCTCTGTTACTCATAGAAAGTTTGGGTCTGATTTTGAGTTTTTTCTGCTCTATGTCTGCAGAGGAAAGGAGTGTCTGTATACAGTGCCAAGGAGACACTCTTGCTTCCACATGTGTCCTTCTACCAGTGATTAATTACCACCTGCCTTTTATTGTCTTCCTCCGATGCACTGAATGATCCAACAAAGACCATCAAATTCCATCATCCATAATAATTATGATTTCCCCCAAATGTCTCTATTACCTGATACTGCTACTTCTAGTGTGTATAAATGCCCTCACAAATGTATTTTCTTCCACTATTATCCCAGCCCAGATCATCACAAGTGAGAGTTTTAACATTTCACTATGAAACAGGCCCTTGCTCCCAGCCCCCAGTAGATGATGCATCTCCAAAATCCCATTTTAGAGTCTGCATCCTAAGATCACATCCTGTACCAACTGATGTGGGTTGAGTTCCCAGGGAAACAGACTCCAAGACTCTGAGATTTGCATACAGAAAGTTTATTGAAAGGTGCTCTTGGAACAACACCCATAAGAGATTAGAGAAGTTATTTTGGCCATAAACAGAAGTTAAACAGTGATGCAACTGCAAGAGAGAGTTCAACAGCCTATCTTACCAGGAGCTATGGAGTTGAGACGTCCTTTGGAGTTGTCTCCACAAAAGTCAGAAAGGCCTTTGTGGGTTTTTTTGCTTTGTTTTGTTTTGTTTTGCTTTGCTTTTTTGGTTTTTTGGTTTTGTTTTGTTTTTTTAATTTTATTAACATATAATGTATTATTGGTTTCAGAGGTGCAAGTATATGATTCATCAGTCTTACATAATAGCCAGTGCTCATTACATCACATGCTCTCCTTAATGCCAATCACCAAGTGAACCCATCCTTCCACCCTGCTCCCCTCCAGCAAGCCTCAGTTTGTTTCCAATGATTAGGACTATCTTATGGCTTTTTGTAATGCTGAATTCACAAATCTCTGGATGCAGCTGTCCCCAGCGAAGGGGATCATCTTAGGTGGGCCACCTTCCTTCAGGAGAGGGTTGTTGTTGGAGAGGGTCAATGAAGTGTCAACCCGTATTTCTGCAGGTTGGAGTCAGTCTTAAAGGCAGCCAGGCAATTCAACACAGTATCCCTTCCTGGAAGTACAATGACCAGAATGCTTTGTGCCCTCCTCTCATGACAGGGTTCCACAGGCAAATGAAAATACCTGAGCTTTTGAGTCAGACACATATTAGTCCCTGCCCAGAATATTCAACAACAAAAATCTCAAATAGGGCTAATCATATCCATGATTCAGAGTTGTTGGAAAGATTCAATATATACAATAATATGTACAATATATACAAAATTTATTAACAACCTGTTCTAAGAAAGGCACAAATCCACTTCTTTCCTTCATAGAGATTTTAGTACAGTGAAAGGATAGGAAATTCTTATAGACTGTGGTGATAGAAAAACACAGAGAAGGGACCCTGAGCTGGACCTGAGGGCCTATGGAAGTTTTCCCAAAGGAACACTGGGAAAATGCCTGCAGAGTGTCTGGACTCATTAGATTCTCAATAAATGAAACCCTGGGCTGCTTTTCCTATAGGTCTGCCTGTCTCCTAAGGTGTTAAACATGGCTCCATGTGCAGCAGACCTCCAGGCAGCAGGTGAAACACACCATGGGTGACTGGTTTTGCTTTCTCAAATACCATATCTGCCTAAAGACACAGTCTGAGACAGATGGCATTCAGGGGCTCTGTACACAGCTCACAAATTCGTGTTTGCTGGAAGCATGTCAATGCTGCTGCCCCATGCCTCCAGGGATCTGAGTCTGAGCCCCCTCCTTTTCTGCCACAGCTGCCAGGGCAGAGAGATTGAGCATGGCTGTTGGGAGGAAGCCACAGCAGCCCTGAGGGATGCCTCACTACCCAGAAGGGAGAGATAACTGGAGCTAGATCTCTGTCAGACACAGGTAGGCTAATAATGTGTCTGCAAAGTGTTTTTGAGAGCAAAGTGTTATGAAAAGTGAGACATTCAGCCCATCCAGCCATCAGGGAAGCCAGCAACCCCTCAGGAGTTGAGCCCCTACCCCGGAGCTCCTCTGAACTGAGGAAGATGTCTGAGGGACCCAATCAGATGGTTGGGAGCCTGCTATAAGCATCCATGAAAGGGAGGGTGGGAAGAAGAGGCATCCAGAAGAAGAAGAAGGGCAACCTTGCAGATGAAATCCTAAGGAGCCAGTCTGATGTTCCTTCCCAGGGCTACCACCTATCTCTAGCACACACTTCTTCTACTTGGGTCTTAGAGAGCCACTAACTCAGCTACTGAATTTGGAGAAGGACATAGAGGCACTTAGATAGGGGGCCAGGAAGTACAAACCAGTCAGCAAAAGAGACAAATATCTTGTCCCTAGAGGGCCCTTGGCAGCATGGCAAAATGGGAATGTTTGTCCTTGACACTTGTGTGGGTCCCTCTGGCCCTCAAGCTGCCCTCTTACCTCTCCCAGCTACCCTTGGACGCACTGAATTCCTACAGGACATGCAGGCCCCAGGCTTGTCAGGTGATGACTGTTATAGACATTGCCCTGCAGACATTTCAGTCCTTGTATGCTAAGTACTGCCCTATATTAAATTCAGCAACCTTCTCACATAACGTCTGTCTCTGCCACATTGGCCCTCACTCTCTCCTACATGTACCCTGTGACTTCTGTGTTCTCACTCTTCTCTTGGCCTAGAAAGCTCACCTAACCCTCTTCTTTGTGTCTTCAAGTATAGCCAGTTCTTCAAAGCTCATCTCAGCACCCATGTGCTCTGGTTGGTTTCCCAATCAGCAGATTAAAAAAAAAAAAAAACAAAACAAAAAAAAAAAACCATCTTCCCTCTTCTGATAACCCAGTGTGCAATAGTTATAACACCTACTCGTCCTTTCCCGTCCAAGGCCCAGGATGGGGGTGTTCATATGTACCATAACTCTGGCTAATTCACAGGTCCTTTGATAGCAGGAGCCTCACCTACATTTCTATTCTGGCTAACTGAACCTTAACAGATATTTGGAAAAAGGGTGGGCTTTGGCTTCTGTTTCCCCTGAGATCTCTTAAAAATTAAAAAGAAAAAGAAATTAAACCCAAAGTGAAGATTGAAACTAGCAGAAAATTTAAAGCTTGTTTTTCAGAGAAATGTTTCTCCCTAGTCACCTATCATGTCTTTTCAGACCCCACTAACAAATACACTAGCTGTCTCCACAGAAGCCAGAAGTCAATGATGTGGCCCAGCCTATGAACAAACAAGGCCCTGAACTCCTTATGCATGGCATTGTCACACAGCTCAAGAACCTATCTGGTTTGTACAGCTCTCAGAGAATGCCCATAGCTCCTTTCCCTTATCCTAAGATAACCTCTTAACATCAGGGGCTGAATTTTGCCTCATTCTGGTATTGTGTCCACCCCAAAGTGAACATGGGATATATGTTATTATATATTTACTTAATGTACATACTCCATCTCTCTTCATTAATAATCATGTTTCTTTGCCCTTTTTATCAATATGTATGTAATCTCAACCCCTATGATTATAAAAAACATGTTCTTTCCCATTTCATGGAAGCAGAAGAGGGGAAACTTGCTCTCCTGCCTCCTTGTTTACCTGTCTCTCAAATGAACCCTTTCCTCACTACATACCTGATGTCTCCATGATTGACTTTGCTGCACCGTTGGGCAGACAGATTTGGGTTCAGTTACAAAAGGAATATATTTCTTCATAGTTGATGTTTTTTATTAAAGATACAGATGTAGTGAAAAGAAGAGCCTTATGCACCCCAATGTTCATAGCAGCAATGTTTACAATAGCCAAACTGTGGAAAGAGCTGAGAAGCCCTTCAACAGACAAATGTATAAAGAAGATGTGGTCCATATATACAATGGATATTACCCAGCCATCAGAAAGGATGAATACCCAACTTTTGCATCAACCTGGGTGGGACTGGAGGAGATTGTGCTGAATGAAATAAGTTAAGCAGAGAAAGTCAACTATCATATGGTTTCCCTTACCTGTGGAACATAAGGAATAGCATGGAAGACATTAGGAGAAGGAAGGGAAAAATGAAGGGGGGAATGGATGGGGAGTTGAACCCTGAGACACTGTGGACTCTGGGAAACAAAGTTAGGGTTTTAGAAGGGAGGAGTGGAGGGGGATGGGTGAGCCTAGTGATGGGTATTAAGGAGGGCACACGTATTGCATGGAGCACTGGCTGGTATACCTAAACAATGAATCTTGGAACACTACATCAAAAACAAATAGCACAAGGGGAGTTAGAGAGGAGAAGGGAGTTGGGGGAAATTGGAAGGGGAGGTGAATCATGAGAGACTATGGACTCTGAAAAACAATCTGAGGGGTTTGGAGGGGCGGGGGATGGGAGGTTGGGGAAACCAGGTGGTGGGTATTAGAGAGGGCACGGATTGCATGGGGCACTGGGTGTGGTGCAAAAACAATGAATACTGTTATGCTGAAAAAAAAATTTCCTTTGGAATAAAGAAGATGTGGTATATATATACAATGGAATACTATGTAGCCATCAAAAGAAATGAAATCTTGCCATTTGCAACGACGTGGATGGGACTAGAGGGTATTATGCTTAGTGAAATAAGTCAGTCAGAGAAAGACAACTATCATATGATCTCCCTGATATGAGGAAGTGGAGATGCAATGTGGGGGGTTGGGGGGTAGGAAAAGAATAAATGAAACAAGATGGGATCGGGAGGGAGACAAACCATAAGAGACTTTTAATCTCACAAAACAAACTGAGTGTTGCCAGGGGCGGGGGTAGGGAGAGGGTGGTGGTAATATGAACATTGGGGAGGGTATGTGCTATGGTGAGTACTGTGAAGTGTGTAAATCTTGTGATTCACAGACCTGTACCCCTGGGGCTAATAATACATTATATGTTTATAAAAAAAATAAAAAATATATTAAAAAAACTAATGATGTATTATATGGTGACTAACATAACATAATAAAAAAATGATCTAAATGAAGTGAATTTTAACTGTTAGTGGAGTCTTCAAGTTGGCCAATGGAAATCACAGAATTCAGAAGGTCATGAACATATAAAAATTAACAAAAATAATTTTTTTGTGGCAATGTTCAGCACTTAGCTCCAAGACCTCAACAACTATAGAAGCATGAGCTGGTTAACTCAATGTAAAGTATGAATGTAAGGGTTGTACTTGAGACTAGGCCGACAATGGTTAACAACATAATGTAGGTTCCAGAAATGAGTCTAAGTCTGTGTTGCTAGAAAGTTCAGCAGCCACATCTAGGGCAGGTGGGCAGGGCAACCACTGATTCAATTCCAGGACAAACATTCAGGAATGGGACACATTGCTCAGAGTGCCATACAGCAAGGATAAATTTGCAAGTGGTTTGTTTGCATCACCAGTGTGCAGGATAACAGAAACTTGAGGAGGTATGGATGACGACCATGTCACATGAGGGACTGTGCCATAAGTGGAGGAGACCAGGAGCTTAGCCTGAGGAAGACATGATTCAGAGGCAGTCCAGTTGAATGGGTATGCATGCTATATAATCACATAGGACCCTGTGTTTGCTTTAACGCTCTACTGTCACTAGCTTGAAATTCTTAATCATATGTGAACAGGGTCCCCCATTTTCATTTGGAACTGGGCCCTAAAAATCATGTAGGCTGCCCATCCTGATCAGAAGCCTACAAAGTGGAAGGTTGCCTTTGTTACTCTAAAGGAAGAAGCTGTGAGCATTTATCCATTTATCACCTCATCAAGGATTTATTGAGACCCTCTAAACTGAGTACTATGCCAGGGCAGATGAAGGACAGGTTCCTGAAACTTCCTTAAATGGAAAGATTGAGTGTGTATGCAGGTAGAAGTCAAGAACAAGAAAATATTTTTTTCTTGTGTTCTTGCAGATGAAGACAACAAGATAGATTTGCTTAATAAGTTAGTAAAGTTGTACACAAATATGAGAAACATCTCAGAGAAGAAGAGCAAAATCTGCTGGCAACCTTCCACACCCTCCCCACCACAGACCCACTTGGGTTTCCAAAGTGCCAAAGACCATTGTCAAACAATAAGACGAGTTGTAATATGATTATGCCCCCACTTTATAACATTTGTTTTTCCTCCTGTAAGTGAAAAAAAAAATCATCACTTTTCCTAGGCTAAGGGAAATTTGGAACAGGGATGGGTTTGAGGAAAGAGGCAGATTCAAAATTCCATTGCCAGGCCAAAACATGATGAGTTTAGAAGCCATGTTCCTGTCCTCACAACAAGAAAAAAAGCCAAACAAACACAAAACACCTCCCCTTAGATGTATTAGAGAGCTGAGGTCTCAGGTGAAAAGCTGATCTAATAACTGGAGAGAGAGACAGATGCAGAGAATCACAGCTTACCAGGACCTGAAGCCAAGGAGCAGAAGCCTGTACTGTAGCCAGCCCTGGTAGGAACATTTAACTATAATTGATGAATTGCAGAGGCTCAGAGGCTCTAGTTCTCAAGAACTAGCTTGAGAGTTAAAATACACCTGACTAATCTTTAACACAACAATAAAAACAATTCAGTGAAGACAGGATAGCCCTTTAAGCAAATGGTGATAGAACAATTGGATGTCCACATACACAGCAATGAATCTAGACACAGACATACCAAAAAAAAAAAAAAAAAAAAACAACAACAAAAAAAAACCCTCAAAATGGAGCGAAGATATAAATGTAAGATGCAGACCTATAAAACTTCTAGAAGATAACATAGGAGAAAATATAGATGACTTTGGTTTTGGTGGTGACTTATTAGATACAATACCAAAACCAAAATCCATAAGAGGAAAAGTTAGTAAGTTGGACAGCATTAAAACTAAAAACTCTGCTCTGTGA
Source organism: Enhydra lutris kenyoni (assembly GCF_002288905.1). Taxonomy (NCBI): domain Eukaryota; kingdom Metazoa; phylum Chordata; class Mammalia; order Carnivora; family Mustelidae; genus Enhydra; species Enhydra lutris. Next base: position 675,530 of record NW_019154118.1, read on the forward strand.
GAGACACTACCAAGAGAGTGAGAAGATAGGTTACAGACTAGGAGACTATATTTGAAAAATACATATCTGATAAAGTACTGGTGTCCAAAATATGCAAGGAACTCCTAATATTGAATGATGAAGTAATGAACATTCCATTAAAAAAAATGAGTGAAAAATCTCACTAAGTTTCACTAAAGAAAATATACAGATGGGAGCACCTGGGTGCTCAGCTGGTTAAGCATCTTCCTTCAGTGCAGGTCATGATCCCAGTGTACCAGGATTGAGCCCCACATTGGGGTCTCTGTTCAGCAGAGAGTCTGCTTCTCCCTCTGCCCCTCATCCCACTAGGGCTCACTCTCTCTCTCTCTCTCTGTCAAATGAATAAAAATATTTTAAAAAAAGAAGATATATAGATGCCAAATTAAAATATTAAAAGATGTTAAACAGCATATGTCAATAGGGAATTGTATATTGAAACAACAATATATAGACAGCATGCCTATTAGAATGGCCAAAATCCAAAACACTGACAATACTAAATTCTGGAGAGGATGTGGAGCAACAGAAACTTTCATACATTGCTGGTGAGGATGAAAAATGGTATGGGGTGCCTAAATAGCTCAGTCAGTTGGGTGGTCAGCTCTTGGTTTCAGCTCAGGTCATGATCTCAGGGTTCTGAGATCAAGCCCCACATTAGGCTCTGTGCTTTGCAGGGAGTCTGCCTGAGATTCTCTCTCCCACTCCCTCTGACCCTCCCCTTGTTCTCTCTTTCTCGAATAAATAAAGAGATTAAAAAAAAAAATTAAAGGGGCGCCTGGGTGGCTCAGTGTGTTAAGCCTCTGCCTTCAGCTCAGGTCATGGTCCCAGGGTCCTGGGATCGAGCCCCACATTAGGCTCTCTGCTCAGTGGAGAGCCTGCTTCCTCCTCTCTCTCTGCCTGCCTCTCTGCCTACTTGTGATCTCTGTCTGTCAAATAAATAAATAAAATATTAAAAAAAAAATTAAAAAGGGGCAAGATGGCAGACAAGTAGGAGACCCTGTTTCAACTGGTCCCCTAAAGTGAGCTAATTATCTACCGGAACACTCTGAACACCCATGAAATCAGCCTGAGATGTAGGATTATACACTTCTGGATCTCTATGGGGGCAGAAGACTCCAGTGAAGAGGTAAAGCATACCGGGAACGATCGGACTGTTATCGGAGGATAAGTAGAAAGGAGAGGGAGCCACCAGAAGTGAAACCCACTGGAAAGTAATACCCTAATATGAGAGTGCCCTATGATTGGGGACCACCATTAACTTGGCATCTGTTTAAAAGCACTCAAAAAGAGCAAAAGATCTTAAGGGACAACTGGTGGAATCAGGCAGTCACGGGCACGGGCATAAGACCATGGACCCAGGACTGCCACCACTGGTGTCCACCCATGCCAGAGAGAGTGCAACAAAGCCTCCAGGTCATGGTCCCTGAGCCCCCAGATTTCCACTGCTTGCACCAGCACTGGACTAGGTGTATTTCCCACCAGCGCACGTGAGAGAGTCTGGTATGGATGCCAGCTGGTGCTCTCTAGAACCACAGACTTTTGCACTCTGCATGCATACTGTGTGACAGGGACCTGAACCAAGCTCCTCACTCTCTCCTGAGAGAGCTCTTTGCAGGCCCTAGCCATTGGTCTCTAGGACCAGCCAAGAGTCTGAAGACTCCCAGCCTGGGCTTGAAAATCTCAGCGTGCTATCTCTGGTTGGGATCTCTCGGGCAGTCTGGACCCCAGACAGCAGTCCCAGCAAAGGCAGCTACTGGAGGCAGGCTCCCTGGACCAATATCTCTCGCAATTTTGGTGGCACAAGGGTGCAAAAACAAGCAGGCCCTTTGGGCAAACCCTGAGATCATGGCTGGGGATGTGCACTGCCTGTGGGAGGTTGCACGGCTCAGCAGAGTTTGCAGAAGGGGTGTCTGTGTGTTCTGAACTGCCCAGAGATAAGAAGACTGAGGCTTTTCTCTGAGACGGAGGTCTGGGTGCAGTTTATTTTCTACTAAACCTCCGAAAAGCCACAAAAAGCCTCCAAAGAACAAAAACCTCCAGAGAACAAAAGCCTGAAAAACTGGTTTCCATAGAGCCTAGCCCCTTGATAGGGAGCAGGAGGACTCAACCCAAGCAAGACTGACTGAAAAACAATGTGGCAGGCCCCTCCCCCAGATAGCCAGCCAAAAGAATTGGAGGAAAACCACCACAAGGTCCCAAAAAAACAGTAAAACCCCAATACCAGGGAAAAATAAGATATTAAGCTCCCAGTATAGCCCCAAAACCTATACATTTCATAGCTACAGCTTTTATTTTTAATTTGTTCTCACTATTCTTGTTCTTTTTAATTCTTTTAGCCTATTTACCATTACAATGAGAGGTTCAATACAACAAATTCCGTAATAACCTTTTAACTTGAACTTTCTTCATACATATACCTGTGTTTTTCTTTTACTTTTCTATTTTTTTAATATACATATAGATATAAGCTTCAATCCTCTTTCCTGAATCAACACTACCCCTACATATAAACCAGTTTTAATCTCCCTTTATCTCTGGAAAGTTGAGTTCTTTAACAAAGATATCAAGATACACCCAGGAAGAATCAAAATAACTTTCCTCGCCCACATTGAGGATTTATAACCACCCTCCCATCTTTTTCCTCTGTCAGTGTTTCTGTGTATTTCTTTTTGTTCTGGTATTATATAAATCTTATCCTTGGGGTTCATTTTGGCTGAGTTCTTTTTATCTTGTCATTTAATTTTGTCCGTCTTTTTATTTGTCCATTTTTGTTTGCAGACCTTACAAACTTTATCTTTGGGGCCCATTTTGGCTGGGTCTTCTCTTTTTTTTTTTTTTTTCTGTCTCTCTCTTTCTCTCTCTCTCTCTTTTTTTCTTCCTTTTTGGTGGTGACTTCCAATTGATCAGAAGCACTCCAGGGAGCACATTGTCTGGATCATGGTTGATATATTCAGCTACACATCCCCTCAACCACCTCTCACCAAAATGACTAGGAGGAGGAATGTCAAAAAGAGGAAAAATTCAAAGACTGTGCCCTCTCTATCAGAGCTATTTGATACGGACATAAACAGTATGTCAGAAAGGGAATTCAGGGTTACAATTACCCAGGCAATGGCTAGATTGGAGAAAACCATTAATGATACTAATGAATAGATTAGGGCAGAAGTGAAAGCTGCCCAGGAAGAAGTTAAAAATGCTATCAATGAGATCCAATCTAATCTAAGCTCTCTAACAGCTAGGGTAACCAAAGCAGAAGATAGAATTAGTCATCTAGAGGACAAAATGATAGAGAAAAAGGATCAGGAGGAGGCCTGAAACAAACAGCTTAGAAGCCATGAAAACAGAATTAGGGAAATAAATGATGCCATGAAATGATCCAACATCAGAATTATTGGGATCCCTGAGGGGGAGGAGAAAGAGAGAAGACTAGAAGATATAGTTGAACAAATTCTTCATGAAAATTTTCCCAATCTGGAGAATGGAACCAGCATTCATGTCCTAGAAACAGAAGGGTTATCCACCAAGATCATAGAATCTAGAAAGACCTCAAGACACCTGATTGGGAAAGTGAGGAATCATAATTTTAGACAGAAGCACTTGAGAGAAGGTAGGGGGAAGAGATTTCTTATGTACAGAGGAAGGCCCATTAGAATAATGTCAGACCTGTCCACAGAAACCTGGCAAACCAGAAAGGGCTGGCAAGACATATTCAGGGCACTAAATGAGAAGAACATGCAGCCAAGAATACTTTTTCCAGGAACACTGACATTCAAAATGGATAGGGAGATAAAGGTCTTCCAAGACCAGCAAGGTTTAAAAGAGTATGGGAACAATCTGGGGGTTTTGAAGGGGTGGGGGGTGGGAGGTTGGGGGAACCAGGTGGTGGGTATTGGAGAGGGCACGGATTGCATGGAGCACTGGGTGTGGTGCAAAAACAATGAATACTGTTACACTGAAAATAAAAAAAAAATTAAAAGAGTATGGGACCACCAAGCAGGCCCTACAAGAAATATTAAGGGGTGGGGGGTTCTTTAAAAGAAGAAAGAACACAAGAGTGTCATAGAACAGAAATTTACAGAGATAATCTATAGAAACAAGGACTTCACAGGCAACATAATGTCAATAAAAATGTATCTTTTAATAATCACTCTCAATGTGAATGGCCTAAATGCTCCCATAAAATGACACAGGGTTGGAGATTGGATAAAATGACAGGACTCATCCATATGTTGTCTACAAGAGACCCATTTTGAACATAAGGATACGTCCAGACTGAAAGTGAAGGAGCAAAGAAGCATCTTTCATGACAATGGGCCTCAAAAGAAGGCGGGGGTAGCAATTCTCATATCATATAAATTAGATTTTCAACTAAAGACTGTAGTCAGAGATAAAGAAGGACACTACATCATTCTTAAAGGATCTATCCGCCAAGAAGACCTAACAATTGTAAATATTTAGTCCCCAATAGGGGAGCAGCCAACTACATAAGACAACAGTTAATCAAGATAAAGAGTCATGGGGCGCCTGGGTGGCTCAGTGGGTTAAAGCCTCTGCCTTCGGCTCAGGTCATGATTCCAGGGTCCTGGGATCGAGCCCCGCATCAGGCTCTCTGCTCAGCAGGGAGCCTGCTTCCTCCTCTCTCTCTCTCTCTGCTTCTCTGCCTACTTGTGATCTCTGTCAAAATAAATAAATAAAATCTTAAAAAAAAAAGATAAAGAGTCATATTGATATGAATACATTAATAGAAGGGGATCTTAACATGCCATTCTCAATAATAGACAGATCATCCAAACAGAAAATCAACAAAGAAACAAGAGCTTTGAAGGACACAATGGACCAGAGGGACCTCATAGATATATAAAGAACATTCCACCCTAAAACAACAGAGTACTCATTCTTCTCGAGTGCACATGGGTCTTTTTCCAGAATAGACCACATACAAGGTCACAAATCAGGGCTCAACAGATAGCAAAAGATTGAAATTATTCCCTGCATATTCTCAGACCACAATGCTTTGAAACTGGAACTTAACCACAAGAAAAAGTTTGGAAGGAATTCAAACACCTGGAAGCTAAAGACCACCTTGCTTAAGAATGTTTGGAGCAACCAGGAAATTAAAGAAGAATGTAAACAACTCATGGAAACCAGTAAGAATGAAGATATTCTGGTCCAAAACCTATGGGATATGGCAAAGGTGGTCCTAAGGAGGAAATACATAGCCATCCAAGTCTCCCTCAAAAAGTGAAAAATCCCAAATACACCAAGTCTCTTTACACTTTAAACAACTGGAGAATCAACAACAAATTAATCCAACCCCACACACAAGAAGGGAAATAATTAAGATTAGAGCAGAGATCGATGAGTTAGAAACTAGAGATACAGTAGAACACATCAAAGAAACTAGAAGTTGTTTTTTTTTTTAAAGAATCAGTAAGATCAAACACTGGCCAAACTAATCCAAAATAAAAGACAGAGTCCCAAATTAATAAAATTATGAATGAAAGGAGAGATATCATGACTAACACCAAAGAAATAGAAACAAATATCAGAAATTATTATCAACAGTTATATGCCAATAAGTTAAGCAACCTAGATGAAATGGAGGCATTCCTGGAAACCTATAAACTTCCAAGACTGAATCAGGAAGAAATTGACAACCTGAATAGACCAATATCTAGTAACAAGATTGAAGCAGTGATCAAAACCTCCCAAAAAACAAGAGCCCAGGATCTGATGGATTCCCTGGAGAATTCTACCAAACATTCAAAGAAATAATACCTATTCTCCTGAAGCTATTTAAAAAATACAGTGCAGGAAGTAGGCGCCAACTGTTGTCAGGAAGAACAGAGGACAGCGCACTGAAGGAGAGGCGAATGGCGTAATTGAAAGAACACAGAGGAGGACTCAGAGTGTCACCTCCCCTCCCAGAGTAAGGAACTTGGGCACCAGAACTGGGGCCATCGGGAGTGGTGTTCCTGGAGCCTCAGACAGTTGCCTGAGAATTGTCTACCATGCATGAAACAGAAGCGAATGACCACGAGGTGTTATCCAGAGACAAAGCCAAAGCCAGAAGAAGGAGAGCAGTTGTCAGAGAGGGCTGCCCGCAAGGAGTCACCATGGTGACAGGCCATGGGTGATGTCCCCTTCTTGGGGGACCACTGGCTCAGTGTCATAGGCCGACTCTGGAGCCAGACCTGCTGGTTTTGAGTCCTGGCCTCACGCTTTACTCTCTGAGTGACGGAGAGTTGTGACGGTTCCTTGACCTTCCTGTTTTACGACTGCTCATCTTTAAAGTGTCAGTGATTATTATGGTCCCTCCCCCATGAGGAATTGATTCTATGATGAATTGAATTAACATAGGTAAAGGACTAAGAGTGGTTCCTGTCATGTGGTAAGTGATTAAAAAAATAAATGTTAATTATGATTGGGTTAAGGCCACATCTCTATATATAGTTTGAAGTACCAAGTAAAGCTGGAGAATAATTTTCAGATCCGTTCTTCACCGAGCTCTTTGTCACGAAGCACTGCCTGCCTTCACCTCTTCCAGACAGACAGCCGAAGGGAAGAAAAGAGGGGGAACAAAGCAAAAAGGAAGAAGGGACTAAAAACACCTTTGAACAACCCTTCTTCTGAGAATTTCCTTGGGGGGTCTGATTGTAAAGAAAGGCGCAGGAAGCTTGCTTGAGGAACAGGGACTGTGCAGGTCGACCATCTTGTTTTTTGAAATTCATGGGCTCTGTCAATGCACTTCTGCTACCATGATCCAGGTTCCCTGAGTTCCTTATGAAGAATAAAAATTCCTTTCTGTCCTTTCCAAAAAAAAAAAAAAAGAAAAAAAAAAGAAACAGAAGGAAAACTTTCAGACTCTTTTTGTGAACCCAGCATTTCCCTGATCCCCAAACCAGACAAAGACCCCAACAAAAAGGAGAATTTCAGACCAATATCCTGATGAATATGGATGCCAAGATTCTCAGCAAGATCCTAAGAAGATCCATTAAAAGAGGCTACATTAAAAAGATTATTCACCACGATCAAGGGGGATTTATCCCTGGTATGCAAGTGTGGCTCAACATTCACGAATCAATCAATGTGATAGAACAAATCAATAAGAGAAGAGGGAAGAACCACATGGTCCTCTCAATTGATGCAGAAAAAGCATTTGATAAGATACAACATCCGTTCCTGATTAAAACTCTTCAAAGTATAGGGATAGAGGGAACATTCCTCAACTTCATAAAATCTATCTTTGAAAAACCCACAGTGAATAGGATGCTCACTCTCACCACTGTTGTTCAATATTGTACTAGAAATACTAGCAACAGCAATCAGACAACAAAAAGAAATAAAAGGTATTCAGATTGGCAATGAAGAAGTCAAACTCTCTCTCTTCACAGATGACATGATACCTTCCATGGAAAACTCAAAAGACTGTACCCCCAAACTACTAGAACTCTACAGCAATTCAGTAATGTGGCATGATACAAAATCAATGCACAGAAATCAGTTGCTTTCTTATACACTAGCAATGAAAATATAGAAAGAGAAATTAGAGAATTGATTCCATTTATTATAGCACCAAGAACCATAAGATACCTGGGAATAAACCTAACCAAAGAGATAAAGGATCTGTAGTCAAGGAATTACAAAACACTCATGAAAGAAATTGAAGAAGACACAAAAAGATTGGAAAACATTCCATGCTCATGGATCAGAAAAATAAATATTGTTAAAATGTTTATACTGCCCAGAGCAATCTATACATTCAATGCCATCTCAACCAAAATTCCACTGGCATTCTTCGAAGTGCTGCAACAAACAATCCTAAAATTTGAATGGAACCAAACATACCCTAAATTGCTAAGGAAATGTTCAAAAAGAAAAACAAACCTGGGAGCATCACATTGCCTGATTTCAAGATTTACTACAAATCTGTGATCACCAAGACAGCATGGTACTGGCACAAAACAGACACATAGACCAGTGGAACAGAGTAGAGAGCCCACATGTGGACCCACTTCTCTATGTTCAACTAATCTTTGATAAAGCAGTAAAAAATATCCAGGGAAAAAAGACAGTCTCTTCAATAAATTGTGTTGGGAAAATTGGACAGCTATGTATAGAAGAAAGAAACTAGACCATTCTCTCACACCACACACAAAGATAAATTTGAAATGGATAAAAGAACTCAACGTTCTTTTGATAGATTAAGAATCTATCAAAATCCTAGAGGAGAACATAGGAAGTAACCTCTTCAGCATCGGCCACAGAAACTTTTTTTCAAGACATATCTGCAAAGGCAAAGGAAACAAGCAAAAATGAACTTTTGGGACTTCATCAAGATCAAAAGCTCCCGTACAACAAAGGAAACAACCCACAAAACTAAGAGGCAGCCCACACAATGGGAGAAGATATTCCCAAATGACACTACAGACAAAGGGCTAATATCCAAGATCTATAAAGAACTCCTTAAACTCAACACCCATAAAAACAGATAATCATATAAAAAAAAAAAAATGGGCAGAAGACATGAACAGACACTTCTCCAAAGAAGACATGCAAATGGCTAACAGACACATGAAAAAATGTTCATCATCACCAGCCATCAGAGAAATTCAAATCAAAACCACATTTAGATATCACCTTACACCAGTTAGAATGGCCAAAATCAACAGGACAGGAAACAACAAGTGTTAGAGAGGATGTGGAGAAAGGGGAACTCTCTTATGTTGGTGGGAATGCAAGTTGGTGCAGCCTCTTTGGAAAACAGTGTGGAGATGCCTCAAAAAAATTAAAAATAGAGCTACCCTATGATCCTGCAATTGCACTACTAGGTATTTACCCCAAAGATAAAGATGCAGTGAAAAGAAGGGCCATATGTACCCCAATGTTCATAGCAGCAATGGCCACAATTGCCAAACTGTGGAAAGAGCCAAGATGCCCTTCAATGGATAAAAGAATAAAGAAGATATGGTCCATATATACAATGGGATATTATGCCTCCATCAGAAAGGATGAATACCCAACTTCTGCATAAACATGGATGGGACTGAATGAGATTATGCTGAGTGAAATAACTCAAGCAGAGAAAGTCAATTATCATATGGTTTCACTTACTTGTGGAACATAAGGAATAACATGGAGGACATTAGGAGAAGGAAACGAAAAGTGAATTGGGGGAAATTGGATGGGGAGACAAACCACTAGAGACTGTGGACTCTGAAAAACAAACTGAGGGTTTGGGAGAAGGGGGGAGGGAATGGGTGAGCCTGGTGGTGGGTATTAAGGAGGGCACATATTGTGGAGCACTGGGTGTGGTGCATAAACAATGAATCTTGGAACGCTACATCAAAAACTAATGATGTATTGTATAGTGACTAACATAACACAATAAAAATTTTAAAAAAGAAAATAGATTAACAAATTAGGAATAGAAAGAAATATTATTAATCTTATAAATCGTATCTATAATGTTGAAACGTATGAAATTGCCATTTTTGTAGATCTAACCCCCCAAACAAATATCATCTTTACAGAGAATTTTTAAAAGAAGAAAAGCATGCCTATTTTGATTGCTGCTATTCAACATTATATCAGTGTCTTAGAAAAGAAAAAGAAATAAAATACATGAATATTGGCAAGAGGGAAATAAATTGGACCTAAAAGGAAAAAGATTGTGAAAACAGGATCAGAATTCATGTAAAAAGTTTTAGAATACACAGTTTTGTGGTAAGCACACACACACACATACACACACACACACACACACACACAAAACTCCCTTATCTAACATAGATCCTGCATAGTAGACACTTAATATGAGTTTGTTGGGTTGTTTTTGTAGAGTGCCCACTTGTGTTATCTCTGAGAGGGGAGCATATGGTATGTGATTCAGGCTGGCCAATGTCCAAGTTGCCAGGGATGTATCAAATTCAGGCTCCATTCCTCCATCCTCATCCTAATAGAAGGTAGAGAATTTTGTGCTGCTGATATGATGAGAGATGTCAAACAGTCAGGAACTAAGTGGTACATAAGCACAGTGGCAGCCTTCACTCTGTGAAACTCCACTTGCAAGTTTGCTTGTCTGTCTTCCCTGCAGGATTATGAATTCATTTTGAGGACAAGATCTGTTCATTTTGGTATCCCCAGCACCTGGTGAAGACTTGACTTTATAAAAGATAATTGCAAGTGTTTGTGATTATTGAATATTTTTTTTAAGATTTTATTTATTTGACAGAGATCACAAGTATGCAGAGAGGCAGGCAGAGAGAGAGGGGGAAGCAGGCTCCCCGCTGAGCAGAGAGCCCGATGTGGGGCTCGATCCCAGAACCCTGAGATCATGACCTGAGCCAAAGGCAGAGGCTTAACCCACTGAGCCACCCAGGCACCCCTGATTATTGAATATTTGTAGCTTATTTATCTTACTTCTGAGATGGAAATATAAAATTAACTCCATTTTAGTCATTATATCCACAGGGCCTTGGGAAATTAACTGTGACTCTTGCCTAGCTCTGGAACACACATCACTTTTAATACTGTCTAAGTATGGTGTCCACACTGAGCTGACATCTCCAACCTAAGGATGCATATACTATTCCATCATATAAATGTACTTAGTCTGTGGTAGAGTGTCAGCTTGCAAAGTCACTTACAGCTTCTAATACAGGATGATCTGATGGCCATCTCTAAATTAGAATATACCATACAACCTTGAGAAAATATTCCACAGAATAAAGGAAATTTATAAATCTCAGAAAAAAAGAAACTTTATAAAGCCCATGAAATGCAGGTCAATCTCATTTTGAGTATATTCACTAAGATCTTTTATGCATTCAAACAATTAGATTGGGACTCTACTTACATCAATGGTTGCCTCTTTGTTGGAGCCAATAAAAGCTTCAAAGAAACTACAAAAGGAAAGAAACTTCATTTGTCCCTGAGGGATCAATTAACACCTTGAGATTTTCATCTAAAATCCTTTTTTAATGGATACCTGACTAATATATGCTTAAATCCTAATGAGGACTGATAATAGAATCCTAATAGAGTTGTTTGTTTTTGTTTTTTTTTAATAACAGTACCTATTTGTTACTGAGGAGTAGATAATCAGAGTGAGTAAGAATCTAACTTTAAATACATAAGTGCAGTCATGTTTTTAAAAAAAAAATCTCTTGAATCATGAAGTGTTTCTACTGCTGACTTTTGTTTTGTTTATATAAGTTTTACAGAGATATCAAGATATATTTCAATATTCATGATTTTTTTCATAAACTTTAAAGTTGATAAGTAACATACCTACATAAAAGTATAACAACATACGTATGCTCAGATGAGTTTCATAGAGAGAACACACCCATGTAAACAACCAACTCCAAGAACAATAAATAGAATCCCCAATCCTGTTCCAGTAAGTACTTATAACCTCTCCAGTAGTAACACTATCCTGACTTCTAAAATAAATTCATTTTGACTGACTTAGACATGACAGATTTCTCTAAATCAGAGACTGATTTAGAGCAGTATATACACCTTTGTGTCTGGCTTATTTTTTTTTTCTCAGCATTTTGTTTGTAATATGTATCCCTATTGTTAGGTGTAGCATCAGTTTCTTGTATACTTGTTTGTGTGTAGTAGTCCACCATATGAATACACTATAATATTTTTTTTTACTGTTAATGGATATTTGGGTAGTTTCTCTATTTAGGTTGTAATATTTGACACTATTAATGATAATGCTGCCACATCCAGTCTTTTATGTGGCTGAGTTTTGATGTATTGTGTGTTTCTGATGGGTAATTTCTGGATCACCATAATGTATACATACATTACACTTCAGCAGCTATTCACAGCCAATGTTCCCACTGGTTTGACAAATCCATATTCCATATCCCTCAGGAATGAAAATTCCAGTTGTTCCATCTGTTTTCCAACACTTGAAAGCAGCATGTTTTCTGTTTTAACCATTCCAGTGGGTATGCAATGTTACCTGATTGTGACATTTTAATGTAACCCAATTTATTAGGCTTTTGCTCTGTGTTTCATACCTTTCCACCTCAGTTCAAAAGATACTCTATGTTGTAGAGGAGTCAAGATGGCAGAGAAGTAGCAGGCTGAGACTACTTCAGGTAGCAGGAGATCAGCTAGATAGCTTATCTAAAGATAGCAAACACCTACAAATCCAATGGGAGATTGAAAAGAAGAACAGCAATTCTAGAAACAGAAAATCAACCACTTTCTGAAAGTTTATCTAATATATATATATATATATATATTTTTTTATATTTTTTTATTCATTTTCTTTTTTTAATTGTTTCTTTTTTTTTTTTTTCTGAACCTCTTTTTATCCCCTTTCTCCACCCCACGATTTGGGATCTCTTCTGATTTGGTTAAAGTGTATTTTCCTGGGGTCTTCACCATGCTTTTAGTATTTTACTAAAATATACTCTTATCTGGACAAAATGACAAGGCAGAAAAATTCACCACAAAAAAAAGAACAAGAGGCAGTACCAAAGGCTAG